>NC_071255.1:37961307-38103807 GCF_023375685.1 Ictalurus furcatus
CACACACACACACACACACACTCTTTCTCTGTGGCTGTGTCAGTATTAGGGATGTCACAAGAACCAATACTTCAGTACCAACATTGTTAAAACGTGACGGTACTTGTTTTTCTTCAGTACTGTTGGTACCGATTCTAATTCTAACCTCAGTAGGTTGCAATTCTTCCGGACCTGATGGGGGCAGCAAATACGTGCAAGTGTTTTAGTCGGTCCACGAGTGGTGAAGAACACATACAAGCACATGGGAAAAGCTACAGAAGATTAGCTTAGCTTAACAAGTTTAGCGGTTGCCGGTGTGCAGCCGATGCTATCGTTCATTTCAAACAAAGTGAGGAAACACCTGGAATTTGGTGAAGCACCTGAAAGACGATCCTATATTATGTTTGTTTGAGGCAGCTGCATTGTAGCCGTGAAACCAGCTAACGTTATGCTCCATGTAATGTTAGCGATAGCCGGTTATTTGTTATAAACTACCTCCGAATGGACCACCATGCATCACCATTCAGCCCGTGTCCTGTCAGATAAATGTAGCCTCATGTCACTAATAATTATTCACATGTTCATGCTTTTAATAAACCTTTCTGGTCTGCCACCATATCAGTGAATTTAAACTAATGCTTGCATTCAGAGTATAAGGGGTGTGTGTGTGTGCATTTAAGAGTGCACCTTAGCACCTATTAGTCATAGTCAGACAGTGTTTGATAACTAAAATATCCCTCTTTCTCCTTTTGCCAGTATCAGCCAGAGGAGGATGTCCACCAGGAGTTTTTAATTTTATTTAAAAAATTTTTAACTTTTTTTTTTTAAAACCACACTGTGGTATCGACTTTGGTATGGAGTATCGTGTACTTTTGGTGGTATCGATACCGACTACTAGATTTTTAGGTATCGTGACATCCCTAATCAGTATGGGCGTGTCCTGTGCTTGGGTGTGTCCATCATGCAGGTTTTTGGTCTCAGTGCTGAAACAGAAAACAAAAAAACTTCACATTTCTCCAACTGAATCTCAAAGTAAAGTGTAAATTGTGTGTGTGTGTGTGTGTGTGTGTGTGAGAGTGTGTGTGTGTGTGTGTGTACCTGGGTCTGCTGTTGTTTTTTTCTTATTGTGCTGTTTTACAGTTTGGTTATCGTTGGTCATCTTCACATCCTGTTCCTCCACATGGTTGCTGTGAACACACACACACACACACACACACACACACACACACACACACACACAGTTGAGAAGGATTATGAACTAGAGTGATGTAGGTGAGGTAGAGGAACTGCCATGCAGACACTGCTGGGGTGTTTTACAGTTTCCAGGAGCAAAGTGGGAGGGTTCAGATTTAAAATAGCCTACTGGTCTAGGCCACGCCCACATCAGTTTTAAATCTGAGTAGAGCTATAGATGGCGCTGTGTTCCAGACTGGTGAGTATACACTGTTTACACTGAGTATAGAGCAACACACAGGGAGCAGCACTGAGCTGAACTGAGTATGAATACTAAATACAAATCCGTGCGCGTGTGTGTGAGTGAGTGTGTGTATACGTACCTGATGACGGTGTTCCTCTCGCGGTGTGCGATGCGTGTGTTGTCGGTGAACAGTATAGTGTGGTAGGGGACGACGGGGTCGAGGTTCGGCAGAATTCCCCGGGAAACTTGTGACACACACTCCAGGATCCCATTATACACCAGGAGATCATCCACAAGGAGCTACACACACACACACACACACACACACACAGTAAAATGCTTGCGTATGATGTAGTGTGTGAGACATAGGGAGAGAGTTTCTCTGTTCTATATTACCCCAAACTCTTTGACTCCTCTCTGTGGTGTTTTAGAATAATTCCACAGTTTGATCATAGAGACGGTCACAGGCCGGTCGAAGATCACGTACACATGATTCACCTACACACACACACACACACACACACACACACACACACACACACACACACACACACAGAGGATTAGCCCAACCCACTTTTACACTGCAAAAGGAAAGTTCTTTCCTTTAAAACTGAGGTACAGACTGATTACTGATTATTTCCTCTGCTTTTGTCTGAATTAACTCTTATTTCAGGAGGCGGAGTCTGCATATTAATGAGATTAAACATGTGTTCTCTCTTTCTCACACACTCGCACTCACACACACACACACACACACACACACACACACTCACACTCACCAGGCCGGGCAGCAGTGGAGCGAGCCACATGTGGCGTCCATCGTGTGTGTTATTGATGCCGTTGATCAGTTTGTCTGGTGTTCGCACATCTCCACACACACCATCCAACACGTTCACACTGTCTGGGAACGCAGCGATGTCTGACACAGGAGGTCAACAACACACACACGCGCACACACACACACACACACACACACACACACACACACACACACAGTGTGTGTCATTTATTAACTTGATCTTACTAATGCATTATATCTTATATTACATCTTTAACCTCTACTGTGAGCCCATATAAACAGTGTGTGTGTGTGTGTGTGTGTGTGTGTGTACTGTTGTCGGTGAGAGGAATCTTCTGGTCATTGTGGTCATAAAGCTCTAGACCATTCAGACCAATGTAGTACGGGTCACCCCACGTAGTCAAGAGCTGCAACTGAAAAATAACTGCACACGCACACACACACACGCACACACACACATACACACATACACACACACATGCATGTAGTCAAGGAAACAATACTTTAAACAATAACATAAATATGAATATTAATGATTATGTAGCAGGAAGAAGCATACATCCACACGGCATGAGTGGAGCCTCGTATTCCATACTGGCCTTCTCTTCACTCCTATAAACACACACACACACACACACACACACACACACACATTAATGCTCAATGTGTGTTTGTGTGTTTACCTTACCTGTACCTGTCTGTGTGAGAGCTCACCTGTGTGTGCGTGTTGCAGGTGTGTTTTTACACACACTCGAGGACTGGATATAGTCGATGAACAGAATCTCCTGAGCGAAGTCAAAGTGGCAGTTCCCCGGTCCTTTCCTGATCAGGAACCCATCCGGCGGAGACACACACACTTCGTCCACGTAAACACACAATGCGTGCAGCTGATACACACACACACACACATACACAGAGGGTTTACCCATTATTACAGATAACACACTCTAATGAGACCGAGTAATTCCCAAGCGCCCCCCCCCCTCACCCCTCTGTACGAGTCCTCAGGTGATTTGTTGTAGTTCCAGACTCTGAGGCCAGTGATCGTCTGTGATTGGCTGAACTGGATGGAGAGGGTGTGGTCAGAGCCAGGGGTGAAGGGGATCAGCCACATGTGCTCATCATCAGTGGTGATGTTCTCTCCATCAAACAGCCTGAGAGGAAGTGTGATAGTGACAGAGTGTGAGAGTTTAATAGTGAGAGTGTTTAAGAGTGAGTGTGAGAGAGTGATAGTGAGAGTATGAGATCGTGAGAGAGTGAGTGTGTGAACATGAGCGTATGAGATAGAGAGAGAGAGTGTGATAGTGAGAGTGAGACCTAATGTGAGAGAGGCTCACAGTGCACGAGTGTGTACGTGTATGTCTGCGTGAGTGTGTGTGTGTATGCGGGAGTGTATGTGGATAATTTACTTGTCCAGAGTACGAAGGTCATTGTTATACTCTGGGAGGTCGTTGAGGTCACGTGGTGTTGCTGTTACCATGGAGACGTCGACAGGGATGATCTCACCATCCTTACCGACAATCTCCAACCCGGTGAGGCCGAGATAGTGAGAGTCACCCCACGTCGAAATCAGAGACAGACACACGCCTACACACACACACACACACACACACACACACACACACACACTTCTCTGTAAATTATGGTACATTTGCTGCAGGGCAACAAGAACACATAGGGAGACACACAGAGGGACAGACAGAGACAGAGAGAGAGAGAGAGAGACAGAGAGAGACACACAGACAGAAACAGACACACAGACAGAGAGACACAGACACGGAGAGAGACACAGAGACACACAGAGAGAGACAGAGAGACACAGAGAGACACAGAGAGAGACACACAGACAGAAACAGACACACAGACAGAGAGACACAGACACGGAGAGAGACACAGAGACACACAGAGAGAGACAGAGAGACACAGAGAGAGAGACACAGAGAGAGATAGACACAGACAAAGAGAGAGACACAGAGAGAGACACAGACAAAGAGAGAGACACAGAGAGAGACAGAGAGAGCGAGACACAGAGCGAGACACAGAGCGAGACACAGAGAAACACAGAGAGAGACAGAGAGACACAGAGAGAGAGACACAGAGAGAGATAGACACAGACAAAGAGAGAGACACAGAGAGAGACAGAGAGCGAGACACAGAGCGAGACACAGAGCGAGACACAGAGTGAGACACAGAGTTGGATTAATATTAGTGAAGAATGATGATCTTACTCTTTCCCGTGTAGAGACCAGAATTCGAGTTCTCTGGTTCAGCACATGGCTCTACTGCAGTGTCCTGGTTCTTCTGCAAATACACACACGCGCACACACACAGATTTAAATATATAACACACACACACACACACTCTCTCAACAACACTCTCACACAGTCACACACACTCACAGCTGTGCTGTCCTCCCTAAGTCCGGCTTGTGTTTGTGGTATTCCCTCTTCTTCTTCGTCTGCAGTCTGTGGACGCTGAAGCTCCTCCCCCTCTGCTCCAGACCCCACCTCCTCATTAACACACACAAACGTGTCATCAAAGCGCGACATGGCTTCCAGGATCTCATCGTCCGTGGTGAAGAGGATCGTATCACCAAACTGATCTAGACCTAAGAGACGGCAAGAACTGTTAAGGACTTCAGTCCACACTGTTCCCAGTCCACACTGTCCCCTAGCAGCTTAATCTCCAATCCACACAGTCCCTAGTCCCCACTGTCCCCAATCCACACGGTCCCTAGTCTCCACTGTCCCTAGTCCCCATGGTCCCCAATCCACAATGTCCCTAGTCCTCACCGTCCCCAGTCCTCATCGTCCCCTAATCCCCACTGTCCACAATCCACACACTCCCCTAATCCCCACTGTCCACAATCCACACAGACCCTAGTCCCCAATTCACTCTGTGCCCAATCCACACTGTCCCTAGTCCCCATGGTCCCCAATTCACACTGTCCCTAATCCACACTGTCTCTAGTCCCCAATCCACATGGTCCCCTAAATCCCCACTGTCCCCAATCCACACGGTCCCCTAATCCCCACTGTCCCCAATCCACACGGTCCCCTAATCCCCACTGTCCCCAATCCACACGGTCCCCTAATCCCCACTGTCCCCAATCCACACGGTCCCCTAATCCCCACTGTCCCCAATCCACACGGTCCCCTAATCCCCACTGTCCCCAATCGACACGGTCCCCTAATCCCCACTGTCACCAAACCACATGGTTCCATAGTCCCCACTGTCCCCAATCCAAACTTGCCCTAGTCCCCACTCCACACTGTCACCAATCAACACTGTCCTCTAGTCCCCAATTTCCCCAATACCCAAGTTCCCACTATCCATAATTCACACTATACCCTATCCCCACTGTTCTCCAGTTCACACTGTCCCCTAGTCTTCTCAGTCCCTTAGTCCCCACTGTTCCCAATCCACTTGTCCATTAGTCCAAACTATCCCCTATCTACACGGTCACCTAGTCCCCACTGTCTTTCAGTTCACACTGTCCCCGAGTCTTCTCAGTCTCCTAGTCCACACTGCCTCCCATTTAAGCACTGTAACCTTGACTGTGGTACTGTTTTGACACACTATCTTTACACAGATGGGTAATTTGGGACACAGCCCAAAACCATGTAGGATTGGCTGGTTTCTGGATGGTAACACACCTCCAATCAGCGTGCCAGATGCTTTAGCGATCTCTCCTCTAAAGATCCTCCGTCCGTCCAGCAGCATGTCCACATCTCTCACTCCTCTGAACGAGTGAATGCGGGATTTGTTGTAGTTCCACACACGGATCATGGCGAGGCGTTGCGTCTCTCCAAGGTCCAGTGTGATCTCACACCGCCTCCCCGTCACAAATGGGGCCAGCCACATGTGGGAGTCGTCCTGCGTGCGATGGATGCCATCTGTCACCTTGGAGACGTCGCCATTAACCTCAGGTAGTCCGTTCACCACAGCAGCGATGCGTCGTGGTGTGACAGGTTCTCCGCTGGCACTGAATATCTCCACACCATTCAGGCCCACGTAGCGACGGTCTCCCCACGTGGACAGGATACGCATTACTAGGTGCTGCCCTTGCGGAAGGACCGGGATCTCAAACTCCTCCTCAGAGTCAGAGGTCACGGGGTCCGGTGTCACAAGAGTAGGGCGGGACCTGCGCTGGAGAAACTCGTCAAAAACGTCACCCTCGTGCTGATCAAACTTTGTCAGCGAGTCCGGTGATCTAGTCATCATTATGGGTTTGTTGTCATCGGTCTCGCTCAGCCATTGTGACCGCAGACCATGGTTACCATCGGCAACTAGGCCAAGCTCCTCTATGATAAGTTGAGAAGTGAGAGACATGGACATGATACTTTGTAGCCAGTTTTCAGATGAAACAAAAACATTAATATTAAAAACAGAAGTTTAGAACGTTTCATGTTTTTCTTTTCTTTTAAAAGTGTTGTATAAAATCAATAAAACACTGAAGACCATGTTACCTTTAGATTACGTTTTTCATTATACAGAGATTGTGCGCTTATTTTACCTGACCTCTCTGCGTCATGACTCTGTGGTTTCATCTGAGAGCGTGCAGACCCTCTGCGGCCGCTGATGGCTCGTACGTGTGGTTTCTCCTTGCGCAGAGTATCGAACAGATACGGCTCCTGCTCTGGTTTGGTCTCACAGCTTCTCTCCGTGTTAGTGAGTGGTGCCACCTGGTGGCCACAGACGCTGGCTGGACTGCAGGAGACATCATCCAGGACTGAGAGTTTGTGCTTCGCTGTGGGTTGGTGTTTGCTATTGCTTCTGTTCTGAGGCTCCAGCCATGGGGGGCGCTCTCGAGCCCCGCGTGATGCTGGCTGGGTAGTCACTGTGGTAACCGCCTTCCTGTTGCTCCCTACCAGGGGTGGATCTTCGAGCTCTAATGAGTCCGTCTGCATGTTGTGTCTGCTGTTACTGCTCGCGGGAGTACAATCTCTGTCTTTCTGTGACCGCTCACTTGTTTCCGTTACCGTGAAGGAGCCGGGCTTGGATTGATCCCGAGACAGGTTGTCATAGCGACGTGGGCTGAAGCAGGCAGGGCTGGGAGAGGTGCATTCTGGGAGCTGGAGTTCTTGCAGGTCGATGGTTGTGCTGTAATCGAACACCTGGTTACCGGAGCCTTTTTCTAAACGACCGTCAAACACCAGCGTGCTGTTCACGTACACGCGTACGTCACGGGCTCCTACAGCCAGCTCCTGATGGGAAAACAATCTGAGTACGAGTCGTGCGTGGATGGTGTGTGAGGTGTGTGTTGACACACACTGACAAATACAAACTGCTCAGCTCAGCTAATCCCCTAGAGCTAATCTCCAACTGCTCTACTTTCTCTCACACACACACTCATCAAGCACGCACAGAATACACAAACATGTACAAACCATCAACATTAACATTCACTATTTACTGTTCAACACACATTAGGATTATTATTATTATTATTAAATGACCCCTTCAGGATGCTGTAAGTGTTCCAGAAAGTTCACAGGCGTCTGTGTGTGTGTGTGTGTGTGTGTGTGTGTGTGTGTACTCACGTTCAGACTGCGGTTATAATTCCAGATTTTAATGCGTGCGATGCTGAAGTCCGGGGAGCACTCCGTGTTTCTCACCACAAAGTACAGCTGAACTGGTGCGTGGAACCGACACGCCCACATGTCCCGCTCTTTAGTGGTCTGTAAACACACACACACACACACACACACACACACACACACACACAGCAGAGTAAGTTTTATGTGCATCATCCCCCCCAAGTCCCTGTGAATGAGCTGTAACTATAGAAAGATACCATAATCGAATATTAAAATGAGCAAATTAATATATGCAGAATAACGATGAGAGTGATATTAGGGTGTGGTGTCTCACTTTAGTCTTGCCGTTGACGAGAGCGGCGAGGTTCCCGGGCTGATCGGCGTTCCGGATGTCCAGGTCATGCGGAGAGACTTGAAGTTTGCGGTTCCTCCTGCAGAAGAACTGGACCTCCGTCAGCCCTACTCGTCCCCCGCCTCCCCAGTTCGACAAAATCTCCATGGTAACACAAAGAGCCTCTGCTGAGCCCCGCCTCCTCTGTCGTTAAAAACATACACTTCCATCAGTCATGTAAACCACATGAGTAATGTGATGTATTAATTCATGTTTTGTTATAGTTAAGTAAATAATAAATGCCTAATCAATTATTTATTTAATTAATAAGTATAAAAATGACCAATATGAACCAAAGACATGATTATATAGTATGTAATACTAAAATGCTCAGTGGGCAATTAACCAAATTAATAAGATTAATAAGCCAGAATCCAATATTTACATCCACTGGCCCCGGTTTAATAATTTATGTAAATTTATTGTAATTTGTATTCATGGAAGAAACACAGATATGTAATTTGTTACTTAATATTATGACGATTTTGGAAAATTGGTAAAGTGTATAAAAATCTATATACAGTGACACCACCCACTGATGATGACTGAGTTACACTCACCATGACATAAAACAACCCATATAAATAAATGAGCAAACAATGTAGACACACACACACTTACAGCTGGTGGGGAACTGCTGATGTTGATGTGTGTGTGAGAAACTGTGGACTGAGCATCAGTCTCAATATTCTCCAGAGCCTTCAACAACCTCTTCTGCTGACTGAGGGGGGGGGGGGGGGGGGGGTCAGAGAGAGAGAGAGAAATTAAAAATCACACTTGACCTGGAGAATCATTCAAACAAATGTGTGTGTAGTGTGTAAATGGTCTGCACTTGTATAGCACTTTTTTAACCTTAGCAGTTCTAAAAAGCACATTACACTGATTCTCATTCACCCATTCACATACACATACACACCCACAGACACACACACACACACACACACACACACACACACACACACCAATGGCAGAGCTGCCATGCAAGGTGCTAGCTTGCCATCAGGAGCAACTTTGGGTTCAGTGTCTTGCCCAAGGTATGTGGAGTCATGTGGGCCGGGAATCGAACCGCCAACCCTACGATTAGTGGACAACCCGCTCTAAAACCTGAGCCCAAACACACCCAGTGTGTGTGTGTGTGTGTGTGTGTGTGTGTGTGTGTGTGTGTGTGTGTGTGTGTGTGTGTGTGTGTGGGGTGTTACCTGGGCCCCATAAGTGTGATCCTCTGCATGGCTCTCATTAATTGATTCTCATCTTCTTCATCCTCCTCCTCCTCAATATTATGGTTGATGTCTGCCTGATCTGTGACGGTGCAGTTCACCTGCTGAGAGAGAGCAGCCAATCAAATGGACCAATGGCATTCTAATTTGCATAGGTGTGCATCACTATGCAAATTATTGGGATCATTAGGGGATTACTGTGAAGCAGAATAACAAATCGTGTGTGTGTGTGTGTACCGGACTGAAGCTGAGTACACTCCTCTGTAGAACTTGACCTGGGTGGTGTTGGAGCTCAGATGAGAGTGTGTGATGCTGTTTGTCTGATGTGAGTGTGTGTAAGGGGGAGTTCACTTTCTGTAGTGCCTGGGACACACTGAGCCCCTTCGCCTCAGAGTCTCGCTCCTCCTGCTTTTTACTCAGTGCAGATAGGGGGCGCTCTACACCACTACCAGGACCTGAGAGAGAGAGAGAGAGAGAGAGAGAGTAATAACTGTGGATGGAGTAAAATTGTAGCACACAAACTCAAAATCAAGAGAACCGTGACGTTTCAGACAAAATGGTTCATCAGCTGTTCAAGCAAGTGCTTGTGAGGCCGTAGGTGAACCGTGTGTGTGTGTGTGTGTGTTTACGTGGTGTGTCCTGTCGAGTACTGCTGGACCTCTCGCTTCCTTTCTTCACCAGAACTGGTTTAGTGGGGATATAGGATTCCACGTTCTCCTTCCGCTTAGCTGAGAAACAGCGCTCTATCTTACGGCCTAATACACACAGACACACACACACACAGAAAAACTATTAACTGACAGAATTTACATACAGAGTACCCGACCCTGCAGCAGAGGAGTAATGGATGTTGCCTAGACCTCTTTATTTTTACAGAATATTTTTATCCAGAGGTCTGAAACTTTTTCACACAGAGCCACACTGGTGATCAGTACTGGGTGTGGACAGGGTGTGGAAAGTAAAGCCTGTATAATGAAAAGAAAACCAGGCTTAATATAAAGCCCTGAGGTACACCACACATGATACCTGCCAGGAAAGAGGGAGAATTAACTGAAAATGTGCCTGGTTAATTATAGCACGGTAGTATTTGAACACAGGTGTACAGGTGTGTACACACATGATTCGCTGTAGTCAGTTTTCAGAAGTGATAACATGCCTATAGGGGAGGGGCCAAAGTCCAGCACAATGAGGTCACTGGAGCTGGGCTGACTCCTGATAGGTTGGCTTGGTTTGGGGGAGGGGGGAAGGGTGATGTCACTGATGCTGTCATTACTGTCGTCCCTCTCGATCTGTTCTTCCACCCACTCATCCTCCGACTCCTCTCCTGCAGAGTCACGGCTGCTCCGCTTCACACTGGCCTCTAGGCTGCGCCGCAACACCTGACAAACACACACACATAAATTGTATCTGTATAATTATACATCTATACATATTTAAATGTATATTTGCATAGGTGATGATGGTGTTGGTGTTCGGGGTCAGTGTTGGAGCTGGTTTAGACCGGTTCACAGTCACTCACATTGACCTGGTTGAGGCTGAGCAGGAGCCTTTCAGCAGGTTCAGATTCAGAGTGAGACTTTACACCCAGCACTGTACACCCTTCTCCTCCCGCCTAAAACACAGGAATAAAGATGTAATGATGGACAGTTGACACGTGACTTTTGCTCATTATTTGAGTCACATTTGTTGTGGCGTTGTTGTTTATAATGTTATATAATCACATCCAAGACCTAAATATGTATACCAATTACAACATCGGGCCTCATTAATCCCACTGAATACAAACTAATTTATTCGTAAATAATTTGCAGCAGCTTTTCCAAAAAAATGTGTCGTTAATAAAAATCCAGTTATATATGAAGATGATTTATATCTTATATTCCTCTGCTGAGGCTGTGTAGAGTAACGTACATAGACCCACTAATGTCAACCGTATAACCCTCCATGATTACACCGTCACGGTATTTATTTCACTTACACACAGATTTAATCCACCTTATTTAATATTAATGATCTGAAATAAAGCAATTCTATTCAAATCCATATATTAAGATCAGTAATTCTCGCTGTTCAGTCAGGACAAAAGTAATGGCACCCTATAAAAAGAAACGTTAGTATGTGTCTATGTGTTGAGCTGCGTTACTGGAAAGATTTAGCACACACCACATTTAGGAGACACTCTTATATCACTTCGTCGCCATTTTGTCTCGTTCAGCTCTCTGTGAGTTTTGCCTTTTAAGGAGTTCTATGGGTGTGGCTAAATGTAAATCAGGTGTACTGTGAATGCTTGGAACTTTATAGCTGTTTAGCATTTATTAACGTGCACAGGAGTATGCAGGAAGTACCATTTAAAAAATAACAAACTAACCTGTCACACACACACACACACACACACACACACACACACACTTTACCTCCATATCTACACTCTCGAATGGCTCAAAGTCGTCCGGGTATCGATCTTCCGGAGATATTTTCACTCGACTCCCACTCTCTGTGCGGATGTGTATTGATTTCTGCAGAGGACACAGCAGAAGTCTTCAGTCTGGGCAGCTGTTGCACTTTCACCTTCCTCACACCCATACAGATAATCTCTACACTTTACACTCAGGTGAGACCTTACAGGTGTAATGCAGCAGTATGTGTCTGTGATGCTCTAACCTCTAACAGGTATTTATACTGTCTCATAGTACACATAAGCAGCTTTGCCTCTCACAGTGTGTGTGTGTGTGTGTGTGTGTGTGTGTGTGTGTGTACCTGGACCCATTCTCTATGCTGTGCTCTCTCAGGTGCAGTGTGACTCCTCACGTAGTGATGAGTCACTACGTACGTATCCTCTGTACCCCTTCTGGGACCGTCTACAGACACACACACACACACCACATACCGTACATGCCGTATGTTCAATGAGAGATTTTTTTCCTAGCATCTATAAACGTTTATAAGATTTCTGTCTATGTGTGTGTGTGTGTGTGTGTGTGTGTGTGTGTGTATACCTGCAATGTGTGTGTGTCTATGACTAGCTCTCCGACTGCCCTTAGCATTAGCCAGGTTAGCATTAGCACCGTTGATGTAGATGCAGAAGCCCTGTTCCAGCTGTTCTAACTCCACCTGCTTCGGGTCCTTCACCTGCTGCTTCCTCAGAGCCCTGACATACACACACACACACACACACACACACACACACACACACACACACACACACATCTGGAAATCTAAATCCATTTGAGTAGTACTGACAATGTAGTGTGTGTGGGGCATGAGACCCATGTTCTTGGTGGCAGCTTGTGATAGAAACAGTGGCACGCTCCTTCCCTCCGTAGTGCTAGGGTCTTCTCCTTGGGCAAGAGAGAATAACCCTTGAGGCCCCCTTACGAGGTTTACAATTTTTGGGATATACCCGTCCCTGCATGTGAAATGTTTCGGCTGGACGAGCAGATGAGGTTACTGTGGACCCAACGGTTTTTCAGGCGACACAGTGATGTGTTCGTGGTATGCGTAGAGCAGGATGAGGTACATAAGAAATCCTGGTGAACCACCACGATCATGGCTTGGAACATCCGTTCCCTTTTAGATGACACAAGGAGCAGCAGACCCGCCAAAAGAACTGCGCTGGTGGCCAAAGAATTTGAACGCCATAAGATGGACATCACACACTCTTCCTGGAGTGGTCGCCCGAAGGAGGCCCGTCACGAAGCGGGAGTTGGCTTCACCATCCGGAACGAAATCGCCAAGTAACTCAGCAATCTTCCTAAGGGCATCAACGACGCTGGTCAGCGTTTACACGCCGACTATGACAAACCCGGATGATATCAAGGAAAAGTTCTACGAAGACCTTAATTCTATACTTTTGAATGTGCCAAAGACGGACAAACTGATCATCCTTGGAGATTTCAAAGCACGCGTTGGATTGGACAGCCAGGCTTGGACTGGAGTCATAGGGAAACATGGCATCAACCACTGCAACAGTAATGGTCTTCTCCTTCTTAGAAACTTCAGCGAACACCGGCTCCTCATCATGAACACGCTGTTTCGACTACGAATTCTAAACAAAACCACTTGGATGCATCCAAGGTCCCACCACTGGCACCTCTTGGACTACATCATCATCAGACACAGGACGTTCGGGTAACGAAGGCAATGTGCAGAGCTGACTATTGGATGGACCATCGGCTTCTTATCTCGAAAAATAATCTTCAGATTAAGCTGCCAAGACGCCCGCAAGGAAAAAAGGTGTCAAAGCACCTGAACAACGTAATCTCCACAAACAAACTAAATGCCAACCTAAATGAGATGCCAGCTCAAAATGGAAATAATCAATGAACACTGGTCAACTCTTCGTGACTCTCTCTACGCAACTGCTCTCGATGCTCTCCGACCCAAAAAGCAGTGCACCAGGATTGGTTTGATGGAAACAATGAGGAGATTGCTAAACTGCTCGACGAGAAACACAAGCTTTTCAAAGAACATCCATTGGATAAGTCAACCGCATGGAAGACTGCATTCAGTGACACTCGCCACGACGTACAAAAAGTAAACTGCGACAGATGGAGAAGTCCTGGCTGCTGAAGAAAGCAGAAGAACTTCAAAGCTTCGCTGATTGTGGAGAAACAAAGAAATTTTTTGACATGATCAAGGCTTTCTATGGACCCCAACCTATGGGTACATCACCGCTTCTTGGCGTGATCGGTCGACTCTCATCCCAGAAAAATCCCAGCTATTACAGTGGTAGTTCGAACACTTCCAAAGTGTTCTGAAACGACCATCGGATATTAATCAGGAAGCACTCGATAGGTTACCACAGGCTGAAGTCAACGATGCCCTGGATCGTTGCCAGAAAACTTACATAGCTTTCATCTCAATTGCCTTTGATGTATCCTTAACATCAAATGGAATGACAGAATACCAGACACTGAAGTCCTGGAGCGGAGCGGACGAAACTACCCAGCATCTTCGCAATGCTGAAACAAATTCAGCTGCGTTGGGGCGGTCACGTTAGCAGGATGTCAGATGCACATCTCCCCAAACACATCCTACTCGTAGCTGGATCACAAACTCGCTGTGGACAGAAGAAACGCTTCAAGGATAGTTTTTTCATTTCAAACTTTAAATACCCCCCGCCATAATGGCGACAACGATGGGAAAAACTCTGTCTTCATCGAAATCGACGAACGAGCTTCCGTGTGTGTGTGTGTGTGTGTGTGTATGTGTGTGTGTGTGCGAGAAAGAAATTACCTGTTCCTGTGTTGCAGGCTGATTAAATATTCATCCAGTTGCTCTTTTGCTGCATCACCCCTCCTAATATCCTACACACACACACACACACACACAGATTACATTAAGCCATTAGTACTACTCAAAAGGGATTAGATTTCCAGGGGTGTGTGTGTGTATAAATCACAGACATGGGCATCAGCGAGTATACATGTGTACACACACACACACACACACACACACACACACACACACCTCATTGTGATACACATTGTGATCCGATCTTTGGTATTATAAGCGCTTGTGGTAGGGGGCGTGGCCAGTTTTGATGATTAGCAGGTCACATGACCATAACATGTCTGTAGTCTAACATGTGTCCCTGTTAGAAAGGCTGAAGAGCACAGATAAGAGAAAGATGAAAATATATAACCAAAATAAAGAGACAGAGAACAAAAAGAAATAAGAGAAGAGAGTCTTACGGAAAGCCTGCTGGTCCCTTAGCTAGAGGCTCCACAGGACAGTGAGGCATGCTGGAGACGGAGGAGACAGACAGGAAGACCAAGACAGGACGGAAAAGGAAAGAGGGAGAGAGAAGAGAAGGAAGTGCTTACTGAGAGACACGACATTTATCTGGGCAAGTCAGGAAACTATAAGGCATGAAACCAGCTCTCTCTCTCTCTCTCTCTCTCTCTCTCACACACACACACAGTTTATCTCTCTCTCTCACACCTAGGTTATATAAACCTACACATACAGTAGGAAAAAAGAGAAACACAGAAAGGGAAAGTGTGAAGGAGAGAGGAGAGAGAGGGAGAGAGAGAGAGAGAGAAATAGAGAGACTGTGATGGAGAGAGTGAGAGACTGTGAAGGAGAGAAAGAGAGAGACTGAACAACAGAGAGAGACTGAACGAGAGAGTGAGACTGTGAACGAGAGAGAGTCTATGAACGAGAGTGAGTGAGACTGAATGAGAGAGAGAGATACTGAATGTGTGTGTGAGAGAGTGTGATGGAGAGAGAGCGAGAAAGAGACTGAATAAGAGAGATACTGAATGAGAGAGAGAAAAAGAGACTGTGGTGGAGAGAGAGAGAGAGAGAGAGAGAAAGAGACTGAATCAGAGAGCCGACTCGTTCGCAAATGACTCATCACTAACATACAGTGCATATGGTAGGTTCTTTATATCGAGTTTATGTTGACGTTTCATCAGTCATTACCATTCCATCAAAAAACTCGCCACACACACACACACACACACACACACACACACACACAAACAAACACAAATTATTTACAGTCATATAACCAACTGTAAAGTGTTCCTGTAGGTGTCAGCTATAACACACACCTTTTTAAATTTTTGATATTTAACAAAATAAGCTATTAAATCATATCTAAATTAGATATGAATTTCACTACAGAATGGACTCATACACAAAATATACCATTATTTAAAGCTCAATAGCATTTGAGCAAAGGTGTGCATCATACCTGACACCTACAGGAACACTGTACAGTGGGTTATATGACTGTAAGTCATTCCCTTCAAATGCTATTGAAGTTAGAATTGTTAATTTAGAGACGGTCCCTTAATTTCCGCATATCCGCGAATATCGAACATCCAACATCCAACATCACACCGACTTTATTCCAGTGTCTAATCTCACCTCTTGGTCCGCTCCGGGTTTCCAGTGATAGGGCCGATCACACGCCCCTGCGCTCCGGAGGAAGAATAAAAACATTAGCTTCAATAAGGAACGGCCTGATTCATCCTTGCTAACATTCCAACAGTTTGATCAGCTCACCGGAAGCGCGCTCCCTTTTCCCGCATGAAGAACAACTTTACACCGCGGCTCAGTTTTGGGCCTAGTTAGCAAACTTAGCTACATATTTTCTCCAAAACAGCCCTGAGAACTACTCAAGTCTTATTAAGAATCTGAGTGTGCATTCACATTACAACTGTATAAACTGAATTTTATAAAAGTATTAAAAATAAACATGTTGCTGAGCGGGTGATTCGGTGAACATGACCGTTATTCTTACTGGCCTCCTCGCTGATAAACATAGCGCGTGAACACATAACTGGAACTCATTTAACTGCATAAATGAATGTTTTACGTATTTTGACAGTTTATTTGTTATATATATGTATAAGCTCTCTTTGCTAATGAATCCGTTAACTCACAGTCCATGACATTAGTCTATCCGGAACGTTGCTCCACACTGGCAGCCGAGTTCACGCTCACAAACCGTCTGTTGTTGACAGCTGGAGCTGGTAACCACGGAAACCCGCTGACCAATCACAGAGCGCATCTCTCTCCCAGCGTAGATTGGACAATAGGGAGGGACGCTGACCAATCACAGACTGCCATCGTTCATCGCCACATACGCCTCATTTCAGGCGGGGGGCTGGTAACCGTGGCAACCCATGAACCAATCACTCAACGCTGCATCTTTCACTTCCGGGCGAACAGGGAAAACGACTGGCCAATCACAGAGCGCAGCTCCTAACAGTCGGCGCGTGCTTGAAGCTGGAAACCGTGGCAACGCACGAACCAATCACACAGCGCTGTATGTTTCACTTACTCTGGATTGGTAAAGCGATTGACCAATCACACGGCACCATTTATCAATTCTAGTGCAACGGTAACCACGGGAACGCAGGAACCAATCACAGAGCGCAGCTCCTCACAGTCCCGCGTGCCTCTCTCTCAGGCCGGTGCTGGTCACCAAGGAAGGTGGCTTGGTTAGTAAGGAAACTCTCTGACCAATCACACATCAGTCTTTCCTCCTAGCCACACCCACTCTTCTGTCAGCTGTCTTATTGTGTTAAGCGTTAAGGTTTGTTTTGTTAAACATGACGCAACACAGCATAATTTCATTCTTATTTCTCTCAGCTGTAAACAATCAGAGGAACTAGAACATGAACACTAAATGTCGTGAATAAACACAGAAGTACACAAATTAAAAATAAATATAGTTGACACTTTGTGTGGTCCACTGCCAAATTTCACACGTTTTTATTAGTTATAAATTGTAGCATCTTTATATAAAACCAGACAAAATGAATCAGAAATGAAATCACTGCAAGGAAAAAAAAAAACTGTAAACCGCAAAAAAAAAGTCACAGCAGATAAAATAACCTTCGACTGCAAATGAACTTGCATTAAAATACAGAGAGGTGAAAAGAGAGAAAGAAAAATAAAGAGAGACAGAGAGGGAGAGGCAAAATAAAAAGAAAGACAGCGAGAGAGGGAAAAATAAAAAGAAAGAGAGACAGAGAGAGAGAGGGAAAAATAAAAAGAAAGAGAGACAGAGAGAGAGAGAGAGAGAGAGAGAGAGAGAGAGAGAGAGAGAGAGGGAAATGGAGAGAGAGAGAGAGAATTTCTGATAATAATGAGTAAAAGAGTAGACTCTGTGTGCTGGAGTTAACCGTTAAAGCCCTGCCCTGATCTCTCTCCCTCATTCTGACATCATTTAGTGAGTATTGAACAGATTTCCCTTCTTCTATAAGCAATAAAAGGTCAAAGGTCGCACTGCTGCCATGGTGACAGACATCTGACACATCTGGTGTTTTGGTGTGGCTTAAGAATATTTAAATTTTAAATACCGCAAAAAAATTTTAACAAATAAAAACAATAACTTAAATAGAAGTGCTAAAAAACACAATTTAGGTTTTTGGAGCCCTTTCAATAAAATAACTCAGGGGAGTATAAGGACGTCCGTTATGTTACAATGAAGCCTAAAAATATAAAATGACCATCAGTGTCATCAGATCATCACGGCTAAAGTAAGGGTTCTGGGTATAATACTCTTCAGATCCATCCCAGTGCTTCACAGTTTCCCATCATGCTGTGCCGTTTGTGCTTAGGGCCCATGCTGGGTGGTTATCAGTTCTGGCCCTGCGTTTTCCCATCATGCTGCACTCTCAGGGACTCTGTGTCCTCCTGTATGCTCCCAGCTCGGGGATTCTTTCCCATCATGCCGTGGGCTCGGGCTCAGCGGTGAATTCCATGTTCCCGCCCACTCCCTCTGTCTCTCGCTGCTCCTGTTCCCTCCTGCGCCGGTCGTTCTCCCACTCTACAAAGGAGTCGAACAGGCTGGGCCAGGCCTCATCCTCGCTGTAGTTGCTCAGATCAGGCCCAACGCTCTGTGTGAAGTTGAGGAACATGTTCCAGGTGTCACGCGAGATGCCGCGCACGCCGCATGGGTTGTCTGACAGGAAGTGGAGCCAGCGCTCAAGCACAGGTGGCATGTCTAACGTGAACACCAGCCTCCAGAGGGCGATGGCAATGCAACGCTGTAGTGAGCGCTGGCCCTCGCCGCAGTCCAGCCCGAACTGGAACGTGAAGCGATACAGGTCCTTAAAGTTCTCCTCAGAGCGACACTCGTCTAACATGGCTGAGAAACGCTGAGAGATCCCCTGCACCGAGTCGGCATGGATCGCCTTACAGCCCTCCACAAACTCATGCCTACAGGAAGAGAGAGAGAGAGCTAAAGAACTGGTGCACTAAAAAAGATTCTTTAAAAAAATCCTAAATAAACTACAAACAACATTTAAAAAGGTCAATGAAGGTTCAAGCTAGGGCTGCACGATTATGGCCAAAATGATAATCCTGATTATCTTGATCAATATTGAGATCTCGATTATTTATCACGATTATAAATTGATTTTAGTGACAACATATTTTTATTGCACTTTCACATTTATTAAGTTTTCTCATGCCACTATATAATACATGCAGGCATGAGAAAACTTGAGCTGGTCAATTATGACAGAATTTAGGAACATAGTGTGAGCCATGACACATTAATTTACCTTCTGATAAACTAAATTTAATATTTTCAGTTAATTTTACAGACTGTATGCAAAAAACAACCGTTAACCTGTTTACCTTGTAAACAAATACAATAAACCTCAATGTTCAGTGTTTGAAGTCTGCTCCTCTTAAATATATTTAAAGCTACACGATTAGACATTTTCCACTGTCATGGTTCTGGGCTGGAGTCAGTTCTCTAACCGCTCTGTGTATATTGTGTAGATATCTGAATAAGCTCATATAGGATGTGATTGGGTGAGTTCATTTACCTGCCAGATGCAAAGCGCTTTAGTTTAATGGTGTTCATTACTGACACTCCGATCAGGAATTTTACAGACGATACGATCCAGATACCAATCTTTTTTTGTTTAAGCTTTAAACAGTTAAATGTAAGCTCTCTGCTCGTGGTCACTGTTAAATTAATTAAAATAATAGCAATGAGAAATACTGTTGTTTAATTGATAAAATAAACACGCATAAAATATTTATTTTTTAAATATTTTAATAAGAAAGAGTCCTAATTAAAAGTAGACTAACACAAAAATGATCAATATTAGGAAAAAGGCTAATAGCTTTCTACGGAAATAGCGAACTAAGCTTAATGTCAAATTGATATTAAATGCAACCCATAGTAATTAAACATTATTTCATTTATCATTTTATTTATATTTAATAAAGTTATAATAATATCTTTTTTTTTATATTAAATGATTTATTTATAACTTTCTGTCTTTACATTTTAGTAGTTTTATTTTTGTTTGTTTATCAGTTGTTCATTTTAGATCGGTTCCCCAGTACAGTGTCCATGTCTGCTGATAATATTGTGTTTTTGGGGGATTGAATCAAAACATGGAAACTGGAGTTGACTTTTCTAGTGATATCTGGCAACCGTGAGTTTAAATTAATTAGAGTTAGTGAAGGAGAGCTGCAGTGTACTGTATGTTTACAGACTGAACAGTTCTACTCTTGATTATGATTGATGAGGAATTTTTTAATAAAGAAGTTTGAATTAAACCCACCTTGTAGCGTTAGCATTATTATTAATTTACTCTGCCCGAAGCCGCTGTGCCTACATAAGCAGGTGAAAGTTCAGGTCGTTTTGTGTGATCAATAAAAGATGGCGGTTTGTGAGATAAGGAAGTTGAAGCAGATGATGTACAGTGTTACTTGTCATCATAATGGCTTCTCTGCAGTATGTACACACTTGTTCGGTTGACTGAGGAGATGAAAAGCAGTGTGAAAGTAACTGTTGCGCGGTGTAGATGCATTTTGGACTTCCTGTAGTCTTTATTCCGATTGTATTATACAACTCCGAACAGGTCACTCGCACCGGTGCGAATAAATATTTATTCACAGTCGCACACAGTACTTTTCAGTCGCAAATGCGAGTGAAATGGTCACACTGTAGAGCCCTGAGTTTATTTGCAAAGTTTTTTCCCGTTCGGCGTGATGACATTTAATGTCCCTGACAACCTCTGTAGTGCCATTTAGCATCATGTTAATGTCATGATTTCCCCTCGCGCAAAGCGCTGGAGCTCGAAGCGAAGCTGGCAGCTCGAGGGCTAAAATGCTAACTCCGTTTCGGGGTTTTGGTATTACAAAATGACGTCACCCCTGCGTCGCTCTATGGTGATTGGCTGTAAGTGTAGGAAGCGCTTGATTTGTTCTGCAGTGGCATTTTCTATTAGCAGAGGACGAAGTTTAAACGTCAATATTGCAGTCGATCATGTTCATTTAATCGTGGGAAGTCAAAATCATAATCGCGAACAATATTCGATTAATTGTGCAGCCCTAGTTCAGTCAATAAGCAATGCAGTGTTAATTACAAAGCAACATTAGAATTTGGACTTGAATACTAATTAAAACCTAGTTTATGGACAAACACACACACACACACACGTTTTGATCCCTCACCTCGTGAACTTGCACATGGTTGCAGCCTGAAACTTCCAGGCGAGCACCAGCACCCTGAACTCGGCCGGATCCACGTGCAGATCGTTACAAAAACGCTCCATTCCTTCTTCCAAGATGGCGTCCTCATACTCATCCTTATAACACATAAACATCTCCTCTATCTGAGCCAAAGAAAGCCCCTCCCCGTCCTGCACAGGCTCCTCCCTCCTCACATCAGAAAGGGGTGTGGTCGCAGAGGTGTCCGTGGTTACTTCTGGTGACTTGGTGCCGTTGACATCGGCAGGAAACTTGGCCTCCTCTTTGGGCCCACCTCCTCCTCCACTTCCTTTTTTGCCATGGGACTTCCCAGCATCCTTTTCACCACTTTTGCTGCCCAGAGAGGATGTTGGGTTTTTACATTTATTCACACACTGGCCCATGGCGTCCTCGCTCTCCCTTCTCCTCCTGTCTCTCCCTTCCTCTTTATCACGCCTTCTCCTTCCTGACTCTCCTCCTCAGGCCTGCTCGGCTCCGGCTGAACGCCACCTGACAGCGGTCACCATGCCCTAAAGAACAAGATGGAGAAAAAGTTTTTTATTTTTTACTGTGTTTGAGAAAATTAGAATCAGTCACCATCCTTACCGAATCAGAATCAGTCACCGTGCCTTACCGAATCAGAATCAGTCACCGTGCCATACCATATCAGAATCAGTCACCGTCCTTACCAAATCAGAATCAGTCACCGTGCCTTACCGAATCAGAATCAGTCACCATGCCTTACCGAATCAGAATCAGTCACCGTGCCATACCGAATCAGAAACCGTGCCTTACTGAATCAGAATCAGTCACCGTGCCATACCGAATCAGAAACCGTGCCTTACTGAATCAGAATCAGTCACCGTGCCATACCGAATCAGAAACCGTGCCTTACCAAATCAGAATCAGTCACCGTGCCTTACCAAATCAGAATCAGTCACCATGCCTTACCGAATCAGAATCAGTCACCATGCCATACCGAATCAGAAACCGTGCCTTACCAAATCAGAATCAGTCACCGTGCCTTACCGAATCAGAAACCGTGCCTTACTGAATCAGAACGAGTCACCGTGCCTTACCGAATCAGAATCAGTCACCGTGCCATACCGAATCAGAAACCGTGCCTTACTGAATCAGAATCAGTCACCGTGCCATACCGAATCAGAAACCGTGCCTTACCAAATCAGAATCAGTCACCGTGCCATACCGAATCAGAAACCGTGCCTTACTGAATCAGAATCAGTCACTGTGCCTTACCCAATCAGAGACAGTCACTTAATTTAATTTATGTTTGAACCATTTCTACCCAAGTATAAACTAATTCTAGACTTGCTAACAAATCTACCCGTCTCTAGTTTATCGTAATCGGCCCATCTACAAAGAGCAGCAATGATACTGTCGAGGGGTAGTCATATGGGACAGCTCTATACTATAAATAAACACAGAATTGTAGACAAGCAGTTGTCAGATTAGTGCTAAATCAAATGCGTGATGTCATTATGAGAATGAGTCACAGGGCGGAGTCGGCGGTGTGGTTGGATAAGGATTCATGCTTGGCTGGTGATTAGATGTGTATTGTGCAATAGCAACACTCCCTCGTGTGTTTCAACACTCCAGCAGGGCTGAGTCAAAGGTAATGGTTTCGGTTAGATTCCTGAAAACATTCGTACACTCTGAGGAACTTCATCAGCTCTGCTGGGAAACAAGTGGAGTAAACATCTTACCACTATAGCACCATGAATCAGCAAGGCATGACCTGCAGCACCGAGAACCTCCACACACACTGTATAAACATAACCAGAAGAATCTGATTCTAGAAAACACTTCTGATCCGAACACACAGGACACATGTTAATGCCAGGTGTGAACAGTGCCTCAACAAACCAGAATCCGAGAGTCACATTCCGACACAATAACCCAACAAACCAGAATCCAATGCTGTGTCCGAAACCGCCCCCATATCCTATATAGTGCATTAAATCGGGTGTCAGACATTTTGTAGAGGTGTCCAAATTCTGAGCGAACTTCATTTCCTACATTCTTTCACTCGTTTATACCCACAATGCACTCTGATTTCGAGTGTACAGCTGATGTACACTCACCAATGCACGATTTCCCATAATCCAACGCGAGACGGCGATAGAATGCAAAAGAAAAATAAACATGGCGGATGGTAATACTGGAGGCGGCAACTTCTACAAACGTAAGTGTAACTTTTTAGTAATTAAAAAACATATATCTAAGTGGAATGAAACATTATTGACAGTATTTATTTTCAGCCACTTACTGGTTTGCGATTTAACTTTTAAATGACCAACAGTACACATTTGGATTGTTCACATATATTAGTTAATACTGTATATTACAGTATACCCATACATGTTAGAAAATAACATATTGTTGACTTTTTAATTAATTTAGGGACTAATGGATAAGATTTAATTGCATGTTTCTGACAGGTGATGGATGGATCTTGTCATCAGTTATTTAGTTAACAGCTGGATGTATATTGTCTAATGTCTTTTTGCTGATAGATGGCATTTTCGAGCGAACAAAGCATGACTCAAAGTTGTTGCTCTTTCTGAAATACGCCTTTTCTTCTCCTCAGGGAAAAGAAGTTTCTCCAAAACTAGGCAGACGGAGTAGATGTTATGGCAGGTTTACCTCAGGAGTCAGCTCGAGGACACTGACAGGAAACCCCTCGAAAACCCAGCGAAAATAGTTCTCTTCTACTTTTTAAAAAGAAACAAATAAAATTAAAGACAGTAGTATTTTTATTCTTTTTTATTTTTAAATATAATAAATAAGCATAATAGTAAATAAACTTGACACCCCGTTGTTTTTGCTCTCTTTATCAATAAACGTGACGAATGAACAGTGAGAAAATGAACGGTTTTACAATACAATCCGTAATGTCCGCGGCAGACTGCTCTCTGACGCATGGTATTTATGTCAGTGTCCGAATTTGCTCACTCATTTTCCTTCACTTCTTCCCCATATAGTGGACTCAAATGCCATTCGCTATGTAGTTAACGAATGAGTGAACGAGTGAGCGATTTTGGACACAGCTCAAGAGTCAGGCTCTGATGCAATACCAAACAAATCAGAATCCGAGAGTCAGATTCAGTCACCATCTTAACGAGTCTGAGATTCATATTTAGCCTCTACAGATCAATTTAAGTGGAATCTGGGGTGTCTAAAATTATCCGGAAAGGGCCGGTGTCAGTGCAGGTTTTCGTTATAACCAAGCAGAAGTCACACCCGAGTCTACTGAGAGCCAAGTTCAGCTGATTAAACAGGTGGAATTAGGTGTGGCTCCTGCTGGATTGGAAAGAAAACCTGCACCCACACCGGCCCTTTGCGAAGAAGATTGGACACCCTTGTGACAGGCACTCACCATACTCTAGTGAATCATATTCAGATTCAGCCACAATACTTTAACGATGTGGTATCGGATTCAGATTCCAGTCATACCATTTCAAAGCAAAATGAAAATTAGATCCAAACTAGAGTTGCAACAACTAATCGATAAAATGGATAATAATCGATTATGAAAATCGTTGTAATTAATCTCATTGTGGATTAGTTGGTCTGCGCGCAGCACAGGGGGAGATTTACACATTACGTTACTTCTGTTACGAAAACACGCTTCGGAGAGCAAGTACTAAAGTTGTGTCCCAAATGAAGTACTGTACACTTACACTATGCACTCTGCACTACTGTCTAGTGTGTGGATTTTAGAAAGGTAATATCATCTTAAATATAACACTAGCGTTTTTTTTACTAATCGGAAGTATAAGCCACGACGGCGCATGACGTCATACGCACGCTAGCATTAGCAGATACCCGAGTCACAGACAATGACTTTCTTCAATTTACTTTCTGTCAGCGTTACCTTTTATTCCCAACACGACCTCGGTCTCCATCAGACGGAGGAGAAATCATCACATGACTGAGGAAGAAAGTCTTCTAAGGCAGAGACCATTTTAAACACCGTGGAAGTCAAACTGATGCACGAGGACAAACTTATGTTTATATCCAAAATGCTCCACTGTGTGTAAGGGGCGGGGAAACTGGTGCAAGCTGCTTAAAAGATTTAGTTTAATTTAAGTTTATTGTCATTATATGGTGTATTTGCGAGCTTGCAGTGTAAATTCTGTCCTTTATTATAATGGAAGTGATGTGTTAGAAACGAGGCCGCGTTGCTGATCACGCGCGGTGTAGACGCGCTGATACAGAGTGTAGCGCGAGTAAGATCTGTAATGTCTAATTAAAACACTATGATCAAAAGTAAACACAAGTAAAATTATATGTCTAAAGGCAGTGAGTAACAGAATCCACAAGGTGCAGTGAAAGGGAGTTTTTATTATTAATTTAGGACTGTAGTTTAATTCTGTGCTTTTTGTGCATCCAATGCTTAAATACTATAAAATAAATATATATACACACACACTGTATCTCACAAAAGTGAGTACACCCCTCACATTTTTGTAAATATTTGATTATATAATTTCATTGACAACACTGAAGAAATGACACTTTGCTACAATGTAAAGTAGTGAGTGTACAGCTTGTGTAACAGTGTAAATTTGCTGTCCCCTCAAAATAACTCAACACACAGACATTAGTGTCTAAACCGCTGCCAACAAAAGTGAGTACACCCCTAAGTGAAAATGTACAAATTGGGCCCAATTAGCCATTTTCCCTCCCCGGTGTCATGTGACTTGTTAGTGTTACAAGGTCTCAGGTGTGAATGGGGAGCAGGTGTGTTAAATTTGGTGTCATCGCTCTCACACTCCCTCATACTGGTCACTGGAAGTTCAACATGGCACCTCATGGCAAAGAACTCTCTGAGGATCTGAAAAAAAGAATTGTTGCTCTACATAAAGATGGCCTAGGCTATAAGAAGATTGCCAAGACCCTGACACTGAGCTGCAGCACGGTGGCCAAGACCATACAGCGGTTTAACAGGACAGGTTCCACTCAGAACAGGCCTCGCCATGGTTGACCAAAGAAGTTGAGTGCACGTGCTCAGCGTCATATCCAGAGCTTGTCTTTGGGAAATAGACGTATGAGTGCAGCCAGCATTGCTGCTGAGGTTGAAGGGGTGGGGGGTCAGCCTGTCAGTGCTCAGACCATACGCCACACACTACATCAAATTGGTCTGCATGGCTGTTGTCCCAGAAGGAAGCCTCTTCTAAAGATGATGCACAAGAAAGCCCGCAAACAGTTTGCTGAAGACAAGCAGACTAAGGACATGGATGACTGGAACCATGTCCTGTGGTCTGATCAGACCAAGATAAACTTATTTGATTCACATGGTGTCAAGCGTGTGTGGTGGCAACCAGGTGAGGAGTACAAAGACAAGTGTGTCTTGCCTACAGTCGAGCATGGTGGTGGGAGTGTCATGGTCTGGGGCTGCATGAGTGCCGCCGCCACTGGGGAGCTACAGTTCATTGAGGGAACCATGAATGCCAACATGTAATGTGACACACTGAAGCAGAGCATGATCCCCTCCCTTCGGAGACTGGGCCGCAGGGCAGTATTCCAGCATGATAACGACCCCAAACACACCTCCAAGACGACCACTGCCTTGCTAAAGAAGCTGAGGGTGAAGGTGATGGACTGGCCAAGCATGTCTCCAGACCTAAACCCTATTGAGCATCTGTGGGGCATCCTCAAACGGAAGGTGGAGGAGCACAAGGTCTCTAACATCCACCAGCTCCGTGATGTCGTCAGGGAGGAGTGGAAGAGGACTCCAGTGGCAACCTGTGAAGCTCTGGTGAACTCCATGCCCAAGAGGGTTAAGGCAGCGCTGGAAAATAATGGTGACCAAACAAAATATTGACACTTTGGGCCCAATTTGGACATTTTCACTCAGGGGTGTACTCACTTTTGTTGCCAGTGGTTTAGACATTAATGGCTGTGTGTTGAGTTATTTTGAGGGGACAGCAAATTTACACTGTTACACAAGCTGTACACTCACTACTTTACATTGTAGCAAAGTGTCATTTCTTCAGTGTTGTCACATGAAAAGATATCATCAAATATTTATAAAAATGTGAGGGGTGCACTCACTTTTGTGAGATACAGTGTGTGTATATATATGTATAGTATATACCACAGTCCTCAATTAATAATATATATTCTGGTGTGTGTGTGTGTTAGGTTCTTTTCTGTTTTGGACAAACTGTAAAGTTTTAGTCTGAAGTTTATATTTCTAACACTCAGTTTGTGGATTTTATTTTAAGTAAACAACAACAACAAAAAAGTGTACTGAAAGTTTGCCACGCCCCCATCCGATTAATCGAAAAAATAATCGTCCAACTAATGGATTATGAAAATAATCATTAGTTCCAGCCCTAATCCAAACTAATGATTCGAGACTAGATAGCCAGAATCAGTCATCACTTCTTACAGAATCAGAACCAGTCAGAATCAGACACCATATCGAATCAGAGAGCTGGAGTTTTCAGGTTGCTAACAGGACTACTTGTCTCTTTATCCTGATTGGTTGAGGAGAAGTGTCGCTCCCGGCTGATAAAATGTACACCTCAACTTGGACGCACCCACATAAACAGTACGAACCAATCAGGAGGCTCACCCGAGTGTCGGAGCTGAGGACAGTGGTGTCATCTGAGAGAGGTCCATCGCCCGGAAGTCAGCATCCGTTAACCTGAAACACAAGAGACCGGATATTTAACTTTATATCACCATCATATAGTGTTCACTACGGTGATGAAGGCTATCCCACACTCAATATAACCTCCTGTCCTGCACACACACACACACACACACACACACACACACACACACACAATCAAAGTGGGTGCAGTATGGCATAGTCTCAGCAGACTTTTGTATACTTTTCTGGCCACGAGGTTCAGGATCTTGAAATCTGACTGGCTCTCTGCACTTACATGTGGTGATTTGTGATGCAAACACAAGAGTTTTTGTCACTGAACTGGAAGAAAAAGAAAAATCACTGAATCTCATTTTTAAATATTATTAAAGCTTAAAGAAAAAAAATTATGTGATATTCCTGATATCTCCCTGATAATACCATAATAATAATAATTCACTTTAAAAGTCCTTGTTGAGAAGGTGAGTCACACTAATGAAGCACAATACAGTTAGTTTACCCTCATAAACACTGAGGAGTCCTGAGACGTAAACACTGGGCTGTGTCACAAACTGCATGCTAACATATTAACTAGTCATCACTGGGGTCATTGCTATGCAGGCATATTACTGAGTAGGGGTGTAACCATCGGACAATTTGGATCAACGCATCGATTTAAATGAATCAAGCTAACAATAGCCAAGCTTCCATGCACTTTTTAAGCTTTTCTGTGATCGACAACGTGCGTAAGAAAAATTGTGGTCTCTTGCCTGTTTCCATCCAATTGGCATTTTACAGATAAAATGGTGTGCATGAAGACATCATCTTTAAAAAACACCACCAACAAATTGTTATAAGTTTTGGTGCATCTCAAAAGAAATCTTCCCTTGAGCCATTTCCATACATAATTTTATGTATATCGCAAATTGTGTACTGTTTGCGTTCCACATGTCCTCAAATCTTTGTAAAATGGAGAGTATGGCATGAAATTGGCCAGCTTATTGCCATATTAATTTCACAAATAATTGCAATTGCACGAAACATCAGAAGACGACATCAGAACGGAGCAGTTGCGTGTCTGATTGGACTGCGAGTAACTGCCCTTATGTGACGAAGCCCATGGGTCTAGGAGAGACCACACAATCGCTCTCGGAGGTAGCGATGGAGAGACACGTCATGGCGGTAACATTTTAGAAAGTCACGGCCCACGTTTGAGTCACTGTGCAAATTAATTGGTTCTGATGTTGCACCCATCGCAGGTTGCCATGGACCATCGGTTCTGACCCTGTTCAAGCTCACAACCTGCGCCGAGTACAGCGTAGTGGGGGAAACGTTTGGGGTTAGTAAAATGCTCTGGATGGCACGGACATCCCTGTTCTTCCCCCGATAGATTGATAAATTCTGTCACGTGACACTTTTTTTTGAGCGAATGCCTATTTTTTCACATTAGAAGAATCGACGTTGAATTTATGTGCTAAAGTAAAACGGATCAAAAATTATGTCAAAGCTTGAGAAAATTTTGCGATAAGTTGCGTTTCTATCAGCTATAACGTTAAACATTTCAATACACTAAATCTTTTTTTTTTTTGCTAAACAAATAAATAAATAAGTAAACAAATAAATAAATAAACCCATAGATGGAAATGAAGCTAATCATTAATCAACTATTATTGAAAAAGGATTAACAATCAGTGTGTAAAAAAATAATAGATATCTTTGAAATCATTAAATAATTTATAGACCAGCAAAGTGATTTGTCCGTAATCCTCATATACTTTTAACATAGTCCTTTCAGCGTCATCATCCTTCGTGAAGAAACAGCAGTCCCAATCCAGACTTTGTTCACAACCTACGAGTATGTGAACAAAAATTGTTCACATACTCGTAGGTTGAAAGTGACTAAATCGAACCGTATCGTATCGTAACAGATTCAGTGGGATCGTCAAATACTGAATCGTTGTCTTATGTGTCTGATGGAGCAGGCTGTCCAGCTAACTAAAAAAAAACTTAATTATTGTGAACAAAAAAGGTGAAGAAGATTAAAACCAGTAATTCAACACTTACAGAAATGAAAAAGCCTGTAATTTATCTCCTCACTATCGTATCACGATTCTTTCTGTTTCTTTTATGATCTCCAGCGTCCACATTTACACAGTGTCCCTTCTTACTCAGTGTTCTCTCCTTCCCTGCCTACTGTTCTAATACCAGGTGAGTCCTACTGACTCCACCCCTTCCTCTCTCCACCTTCTGTAAATTAGTAATTATATAAATAAATATTCAGCGCATTCGTGTAAACAAATCATTACAAATCATCTACAGTGCAAACAAACTCCACTCCACACGTTACATTATTACACTACACTTCACATTATTACACTACACAAACTACACTTCACATTATTACACTACACAAATTACACTTCACATTATTACACTACACAAATTACACTTCACATTATTACACTACACAAATTACACTTCACATTATTACACTACACACATTATTACACTACACATTATTACACTACACTTCACATTATTACACTACACAAATTACACTACACATTATTACACTACACAAATTACACTTCACATTATTACACTACACATTATTACACTACACATTATTACACTACACTTCACATTATTACACTACACAAATTACACTTCACATTATTACACTACACTTCACATTATTACACTACACAAATTACACTACACATTATTACACTACACAAATTACACTACACATTATTACACTACACACATTATTACACTACACTTCACATTATTAAACTACACAAATTACACTACACATTATTACACTACACATATTATTACACTACACTTCACATTATTACACTACACTTCACATTGTTACACTACACTTCACATTATTACACTACACAAATTACACTACACATTATTACACTACACATATTATTACACTACACTTCACATTGTTACACTACACTTCACATTATTACACTACACTTCACATTGTTACACTACACTTCACATTATTACACTACACTTCACATTGTTACACTACACTTCACATTATTACACTACACTTCACATTGTTACACTACACTTCACATTATTACACTACACTTCACATTGTTACACTACACTTCACATTATTACACTACACAAATTACACTACACATTATTACACTACACACATTATTACACTACACTTCACATTATTAAACTACACAAATTACACTACACATTATTACACTACACATATTATTACACTACACTTCACATTATTACACTACACTTCACATTATTACACTACACTTCACATTGTTACACTACACTTCACATTATTAAACTACACAAATTACACTACACATTATTACACTACACATATTATTACACTACACTTCACATTGTTACACTACACTTCACATTATTACACTACACTTCACATTATTACACTACACAAATTACACTACACATTATTACACTACACTTCACATTGTTACACTACACTTCACATTATTACACTACACTTCACATTGTTACACTACACTTCACATTATTACACTACACTTCACATTGTTACACTACACTTCACATTATTACACTACACTTCACATTGTTACACTACACTTCACATTATTAAACTACACAAATTACACTACACATTATTACACTACACATATTATTACACTACACTTCACATTATTACACTACACTTCACATTATTACACTACACTTCACATTATTACACTACACAAATTACACTACACATTATTACACTACACTTCACATTGTTACACTACACTTCACATTATTACACTACACTTCACATTATTACACTACACAAATTACACAACACATTATTACACTACACTTCACATTATTACACTACACTTCACATTATTACCCTACACAAATTACACTTCACATTATTACACTACACAAATTACACTACACATTATTACACTACACAAATTACACTACACATTATTACACTACACAAATTACACTTCACATTATTACACTACACAAATTACACTACACATTATTACACTACACAAATTACACTTCACATTATTACACTACACAAATTACACTTCACATTATTACACTACACATTATTACACTACACATTATTACACTACACATTATTATTACACTACACTTCACATTATTACACTACACAAATTACACTACACAAATTACACTACACATTATTACACTACACTTCACATTATTACACTACACACATTATTACACTACACACCACATTATTACACTACACACATTATTACACTACACACATTATTACACTACACACATTATTACACTACACTTCACATTATTACACTACACACATTATTACACTACACTTCACATTATTACACTACACAAATTACACTACACATTTACACTACACACATTATTACACTACACACATTATTACACTACACTTCACATTATTACACTACACACATTATTACACTACACTTCACATTATTACACTACACAAATTACACTACACATTATTACACTACACTACACATTATTACACTACACAAATTACACTACACTTCACATTATTACACTACACAAATTACACTACACATTTACACTACACACATTATTACACTACACATTATTACACTACACTTCACATTATTACACTACACACATTATTACACTACACTACACATTATTACACGTCACCACATGTCAATACACGCGTTATTACACCACACACGTTATTACACTATTCTACACACGTTATTACACTACTCTACACACGTTATTACACTACTCTACACACGTCACCACACTACACGTCAATGCACGCATTATTACACCGCACACGTTATTACACTACTCTACACACGTTGTTACACCACACACGTTATTACACTACTCTACACACGTTGTTACACCACACACGTTATTACACTACTCTACACACGTTGTTACACCACACACGTTATTACACTACTCTACACACGTTATTACACTACTCTACACACGTTGTTACACCACACACGTTATTACACTACTCTACACACGTTATTACACTACTCTACACACGTCACCACACTACACGTCAATGCACGCATTATTACACCGCACACGTTATTACACTACTCTACACACGTTGTTACACCGCACACATTATTACACTACTCTACACACGTTGTTACACCACACACGTTATTACACTACTCTACACACGTTATTACACTACTCTACACACGTCACCACACTACACGTCAATGCACGCATTATTACACCGCACACGTTATTACACTACTCTACACACGTTGTTACACCGCACACATTATTACACTACTCTACACACGTTGTTACACCGCACACATTATTACACTACTCTACACACGTTGTTACACCGCACACATTATTACACTACTCTACACACGTTGTTACACCACACACGTTATTACACTACTCTACACACGTTATTACACTACTCTACACACGTCACCACACTATACGTCAATGCACGCATTATTACACCGCACACGTTATTACACTACTCTACACACGTTGTTACACCGCACACATTATTACACTACTCTACACACGTTGTTACACCGCACACATTATTACACTACTCTACACACGTTGTTACACCGCACACGTTATTACACTATACACGTTGTTACACCGCACACGTTATTACACTATACACGTTGTTACACCGCACACGTTATTACACTATACACGTTGTTACACCGCACACATTATTACACTACTCTACACACGTTGTTACACCGCACACGTTATTACACTATACACGTTGTTACACCGCACACATTATTACACTACTTTACACACGTCACCACACTACACATCAATGCACGCGTTATTACACCGCACACGTTATTACACTACTCTACACACGTTGTTACACCGCACACATTATTACACTACTTTACACACGTCACCACACTACACATCAATGCACGCGTTATTACACCGCACACGTTATTACACTACTCTACACACGTTGTTACACCGCACACATTATTACACTACTCTACACACGTTGTTACACCGCACACATTATTACACTACTCTACACACGTTGTTACACCGCACACATTATTACACTACTCTACACGTTATTACATTACACACGTTACTACACGTCATTACACTCCACGCACGTCACTACACCACGCACATTGTTACACCTCACACGATACTACACGTCACCCGTCCTCCTCACTCACACCATCACTGATACACTCCAACATTATCACTTAGAAGTGTGGGGTTACTACTGAATTAAACACTGAGAAAGGTGTGTGCGTCCGTGTGTGTGCGCGTGTGCACAGTTTAATGTAACTGTTTATCTGTAATGAGGGATGCCTCAGTCTGGACATGTCAGGGCAAAACACCACACACACGTACACAGACACACACACAAACATACTGACGCGCACGTACACAGATACACACACATGCATGCGCACACACACACAGTTTGGTAAAGTGCTGTGGCTGAATCTGACTGATTCATTAGGGTATGGTGAGTGTGTCACAGGGGTCCAATCTCAGGGCCGGTGTGGGGGCAGGGTTTCATTCTCATCCAGCAGGAGACTCCACCTGTTTAATCAGCTGACCTCGGCACATGTAGACACACAGATACACACACATGCATGGACACACACACCAATACGTAGACACACAGATACCCACATGCATGCGCACACACACACACCAATACGTAGACACACAGATACACACATGCATGCACACACACACCCCAATACGTAGACACACAGATACACACACGCATGCACACACCCACCAATACGTAGACACACAGATACACACACATGCATGCACAGATACACACACATACTGAAGCACATGCACACACAGACGCACTTGCAAACACAGACAGTTGTAAACACACACACACACACACAAAGACAATCACATAGATATGCACATTGAAGCGCACACAGTCAGATGCACATACACAAAAAAGCAAACACACACACAGACACACACACAGCCCTTTTTGAATAATACCATAATTTATATTGTACTTTAGTGATCTGTAACACTGCGCTTTAGTGGAAACACAACTGAACTGTTTTACACACATCATATACACACTCCGGCTCAGTGCAGTGTGTGTGTGCGTGTGTGTCCGAGAGTGTGTGTGTGTCAGAGAGTGTGTGGGTGTGTGTGGTTAATTAGTTTCATCTCAGTTGTTCTGGAACTATCCCTGAACCATTCATTTTAATCAAAGTGGAGGGCGTTTTAGCCACTTTAAAGCCCTGAGAGCACTTTAACCAAGTAAACACATAAGTCTAAGTAAACAAAACAAATAAACAATCACACACACACACACACACACACAGAAGTTTGCAGAATTCTAGTGTGATACACTGATAAATGCTTTAGTCTTTTTTTATTATGAATTATTAATGAGTAATAAGTACAGAAATAAAGGCTTTATATCGTGAACATGTTTAAAAAGTTTAAAACAAAGTGTAATTGTTAAATTAACACACTTTAACCTGTTTATTTAAAAACTGCGGTTTTAGGTAGAGATTTAAACTCGGATATTATAGTTATATTAGCAATTAAATTAAACTTAAAATAAAAAGTAAAACAAAAGTTCAAACAAACTAAGGTTAGCATTAGCATCGAGGCTAACCAGCGTAAAAGTTGACTGACACACAGACACACAGACACACACACACACACACACACACACACACACACACAGCTCCTTATAGAGTTTAGAGATAAAAACTCACCTTTACACGGAGAGGAGTTTCACATCAGTCCTGTGTGTGTCTCTCACTCACACACACACTCTCTCTCTCTCTCCCTTACACACACACACACACACACACACACACAGCACTGTCCCTGCTGTAATCAGGCTACAATGCAACACACACTCTAACACTCCACTGCGATACACTCACACACACACACATTCTCTCTCTCTCACACACACACACACACACACACTCCAGCGAACTAAACATCACACACTCCTTTGTGTTCCTCTTCTGCTCTTCTTACTCAATGACTGAACATTATGGGAATTTTCCTCGCGTCACTTCCGCATCCTGCGTCACTTCCTCCAGCCGCAACTGTTTTTCTGTCTTGTTTGATAAAATATTATCAATTATCTATAAATTATTATCAATCATTATATTATTAAATATTTATTAATTAAATTATACACGAAAATCTACTCTAACCATCCAGAATGTAACATTAAATATAAATGATCGTTTTATTTAAGACAATATATTTGTAATGTTTTTGTACTCTCAAATTGTTCTAAAAAAATAACATTTAGTTATTTATTTAATAGGATTGTGCTAAATAACGAAATAACTAACTAACTAAATAAATAAATAAATAAATAACGTTTTTCTGTGTGTTTAGTCTGTCCTTCAGCCCCTTTATGTTTCTCTCATTTGTAACCTCTGTCTAGTTGACTCTTTAATTGAGTCGGTTCTTTAATTGAGTCGGTTCTTTAATTGAGTCGGTTCTTTAATTGAGTCGGTTCTTTGAAAGATTGAACTAAATGTATGAGCTGGGTCTTTGAACGTTTTGATTCTTTAATCAAGTCGGCCCTTTTAAAAGACTCGAATCTGTGATTGAAACGGTTCTATGATCGAGTCGGTTCTTTGCCGGAGTTGGATCTTTAAACGAGTCAGCTCTTTGAATTTGTTCAAATATTGATTTTATTATCAATTGTATAAAAATTAAATGATATAAAATTATTCAATTATATACACTTATTAATTATTAGTATTGAATATAATACAAGATTTTAAAAAAAATAATAATTAGTTGTTAGAAGTAGTAACATAGTTACACACACACACACACACACACACACACACACCCCCTATAAATATACAAAGATCAGCCATAACATTAAGAAGGTCCCCCTTGTGGCACCAAAACAGCTCTGACCCGTCGTGGCATGGACTCCACAAGACCTTTGAAGGTGTGCTGTGGTATCTGGCACCAAGATGTTAGCAGCAGATCCTTTAAGTCCAGTAAGTTGTGAGGTGGGGCCTCCATGGATCAGACTTGTTTGTCTAGTACATGCCACAGACGCTCTATTAGATCGAGATCTGGGGAATTTGGAGGCCGAGCCAATATCTTGAACTCTTTGACATGTTCCTCAAACCATTCCTGAATATTTTTTGGCACAATGCCTCCGCTGGCTTGCTTTCTTCCCATAGTGCATCCTGGTGCCGTCTCTTTCCCAGGTAAGAGCCGCGCACACACATGCACCCGGCCTTCAACATGATGTAAAAAAAAAAAAACGTGATTCATCAGACCAGGCCACCTTCTTCCATTGCTCCATGGTCCAGTTCTATTGCTCACATGCCCATTGCAGGAGATTTTGGTGGTGTAAAGGGGGTCATCATGGGCACTCTGAAAAGTCTGCAGCTACGCAGCTCCATACGCAGCAAGCTGTGATGCTCTGTGTGTTCTGACTCATTTCTATCAGAGCCAGCATGAACTTTTTCAGCAGTTTGTGCTACAGTAGCTCTTCTGTGGGATCAACATCAATGAGCCTTGGTATCCCATGACCCTGTCGCTAAATCACTGGTTGTCCTTCCTTGGACCATTTTTGGTAGGTACTAACCACTGCATACCGAGAACAACCCCACAAGACCTTCTGGTTTGGAGATGCTCTGACCCAGTCATCCAGCCATCACAATTTGTCCCTTGTTAAAGTCACTCAGATCCTTACACTTGCCCATTTTTCCTGCTTCCAACACATCAACTTTGAGAACTGTTCACTTACTGTCTAATATATCCCACCCCTCGACAGGTGCCACTGTAATGAGATAATCAATGTTATTCACTTCACCCGTTTTAATGTTATGGCTGATCAGTTAATATATAATGGTAAATTCAAGTGTTACCTGCAATTTCTTTGATTTTAGCCAAGAGGAGAGAAATAAACAATTTCTTTAGGTGTTCATATATGTTGCCTCCTACAGTCTCAGGAGCTCTTTGCACAGCCGAAGAACGAGTTTCATTCTAAACATGCTGTTTAAGTGATTCATCACAGGAAAGATGAAACCCTTCAATCTGGTGCCAAGTTAAATTATTGATTGTAGATTGTAATGTTTTTAATGAATGGGCTTTTAAAATACATACTTTTATACATATCTGTACATATTACATTAAAAGCCCTTTAGACTGTTGGAAGTGAAATATAAATAAAGATTTGTTGCAATATAAATAAGGACGTTCGAAGGGGGAAATAAGTGAATTAATTCTCAAAATAAGTTATTATATCGTGTTATAGCTAATCTAAACATATAAATTGTCCAATAATACCTATCCTGCGTATATGTGACGCAGTGAGAGCCGGTGTAAAAGCACTGAGGCTGCGCACTAGCAGCGCATATTCTACAAGCCCGAATACAGTGGAGCAGCATGTTTGACGTCATCAGTTCTGCGACAGTGGAATAAAATTGACAGAAGAGGTAACAGCGGTGCTATTTCTGTTATTGTGATCTTTAACTAAATAAGTTAATTAATTAAAAATTGATTTTGAATAAATAAAATTTCATGAAACTTTTATGCATGTTTTCCTTCTTTAATAAATCGTTATAGGTTGTACCTCATTTATTTATTTATTTATTTATTTATTTACCTTTTTTCCCCCCCTTAGCCCATAATAAATGATAATTTTCTGTAAATGCCAGCAGTGCAGGACAGATTAAACTAAATCACTACAGTGTAAACATAGCACAGATATTTCAGTAACAGGTAAATACAATCCATTGTATTGATTATAGACTTTCCCCCAGTCTAGTATATCATGGCATGATGTCATATTTGTTTATGTTTATAGATAACAGTGAGTCATACAGAGTCAGAAACCACATCAGCAGGTCTGTTTCAGATACTGAACACCTCCACAAAGCAGACTGAGGACACCAACACAGTGTGGGATGAACATTTAGTGCATCATGCTAAACTGGAGGCCATAAGATGGCATTACTTATTAGCTACATTAGCCTCATAAAAGCTTCAATGCAATACTGAGTGCAGTTACTGAGTTAGGGAGCACACACTGTACACAGGAACGAAGAGGGACACCAAGAAAAGTCCATTAGTAACTCAGCTGCTCTGTGTGTGTGTGTGTGTGTGTGTGTGTGTGTGTGTGTGTTTATCTCTCTCCTCTCTGTAGAAGCTGATGGTGATGGCGTTGAGGCGTGTGGAGGTTCTGGCCCTGTACCGACGGGTTCTCCGGATCGCTCGCAGCTGGCAGGCTCAGTCAACCCTCTCACATGATACAGAGACCGAGAGGAAGTACATCACACAGGAGGCACGCTCGCTGTTCAGACAGAACCAACACGTACGTAACTAACACACATGCACACATACACACACAGTCGGAAATTGACTCACTAAATGAGTCAGCTTTTTGATCAAGTTGTAATTAGATAGTAAGCTCTTTAATCAAGTCTGCTCTTTGGTCGAGTCGGCTCTTTGGTTGAGTCGGCTCCTTGGTCGAGTCGGCTCTTTGGTCGAGTCGGCTCTTTGGTCGAGCCTGGTCTCTGATTGCCATTGACTTCTACTTGTTGGTAGATTTGGGTAAGACTGTTACTTTTGCAGTGTCATTTAATCAAAATGTTACCACAGAAACCTCATTTTGACATCTGTTCAGTTCATTAATCATCTTCTGTAAGTACTTTATCCTAGTCAGGGTCACAGTGATATTCAATGTTGCTTTCGTTACATACATCAGATCTTCTCCACAGTTTAATAAAAAATTGGAAATGAGCCGTTAAGGGAGCCGAAAGAGTCGACTCTTACTGGTGAGATGAGCCAAATGATTTGACTCATTTAGACAGAATTTAGTTGAATGGTTGTAATTTCTACATGAAATCACTCAAAAGTACACAGTGAACATTAGATCTGTGCCTCAGACTGTGTATTATTAAACTAACCAGTATGTAGTTAGCAGCATTCTCACTGGCTGTGGTGTATTGTTAAAATATTTTTTTATTAAAACCACACTGCCCTCTGGTGGATCCACAGGGAACCGGCTGGAACTGTCCAGTATTAAAAGTGCTCCATGTTATATTTTATTCATAAGTGAACAAACTACAGCACTAATAGTGTACAAATAAATGATCTGAGATACAGATTGATCATCATGGAATAATGATAATAATAATAATAAACAACTACATTTTAAAGCACTTGGAAGCTCAAAGGGTTCTACAAATGTAGTAAAAAAAAAAAAAAGTAATGTAATATAATTAATGGAAATATTTTGTCAGTTTGAGACAGAGATTAAACTGAATTTAACAATAATGTAATAATCTGTGTGTGTGTGTTTCAGCTGAAAGACCCAGAGTTAATCAGTAAGTGTGTTGCGGAGTGTGAGGCTCGAATAGGGATCGGTGAGTCACACACACTGCTGTTTTTATTAATAATAGTCATTACATAAAACATCCAGTCAAATCCAGGACCGTTTATTAGCAGAACTGATCATATATGAGTAATTAGTCTCACTTTCTTTTTAAAGTTCTGAAGTCGTATAACAGAAATTTGATTTAATTTTATATAAATGAAATGGTCTAAAAAGGTATGAATTCTATCCATCAACCTTCATATTTTTTACTGACATAAATTAACATAGATTTTTACTTTTAAACACTTAAATATATTTAGGAGTGAAGCATTTTTAACCTTCTGTGTGTTTGTGTTTATGAAAGGACTGCATTACAGAAATCCCTATCCCAGACCTGTGAGTTAATCTCTAATATACAACAACAACAATAATGATAATAATAATAATAATAATAATAATAATAATCATAATAATAATAATAATAATCATCTCTCTGTGTAGTCGTATCTTCCTCCGATGGGTTTGGCCACACAGAAAGGCAGAAAGCTTCGAGCACAGCAGCGACTCAGGAAACAAGCCAAGCCTGTATACTTACAGTCCCACGATGAGACATAACACACACACACACTGTCACTGTCTGTAAATTGACTGTGTATATACTGCTATATTGAATAAAAGTGTTTTAAGTGTTGAAATGAAATGACATTTCTGAGTGAATAAAGTCTCTATAAATAATGTTTGTGTCATTTTTGAAAGAAAGTCAGACATCTTGTTCATGTTCAGTCTGTAATATAAAATAATATATAATATAAGAAGAGATAATGTCTCATGTGACCTGTCTCATGTTTACAGAATAGCAGGTTCTTCATCTGGGCAGATTTCCAGCTTCAGGTATTTTTCCTCTGTAATAAAGTAATGTGTGTACAACGATTGTGATGTACTGTATGTCTGACTGTATGAATGTTCCTCCTCTGCAGTGTAAACAGCACCAAATCTACTGGTGATACTGTCATCAGTTATATACAGTGGTGCTCGAAAGTTTGTGAGAATTTTCTATATTTCTTTATAAATATGACCTAAAACACCATCTGATTTTCAGCAGTCCTAAAAGTATATAAAGAGAACCAAAGGAAACAAAAATATTATACATTATTCATTTATTTGTTGAGAAAAAAGATCAAATATTACATATCTATAAAGATAGTACATCTTATAACATATAAGATAGTACAAGACAAATGTGTTTTAATCACAACATGAACATAAATGGATGAAGTGTGTGTTTGATTTAATTACACACTATACTGGAGATACAACAAGAGTTTATTTATTGCTGATAAACAAATGTAATAGTAGAAGTTTCATTACTGTTCAGTTTGTGTATTTAAGCTACATTATACTGGATTACTCATAAACAATCTAATATGTAGGTTTACTTTATTTATCTCAACTGCTTCATATTTACAGTCCTGACATTTCATCATCTAATGAACCACAACAAAGCATTGTACAAGCAAAATCTTACCCATTATCATTATCCTTTTAAAATAGTAATAGTCACATACACTCACCGTCCACTTTAATAGGAACACCTGTACACCTGCTCATTTATGCAATTATCCAATCAGCCAAATACACACAACAGTCGCTATACAGAATGGTGAAAAAAAACCATCCTGTGAGCGGGTGTTCAGTGTGAAAATCCCAGGAGATCAGCAGTTTCTGAAATACTCAAACCAACCCATCTGCTACCAACAACCATGCCACGGTTAAAGTCACAGAGATCAGACTTTTCCTCCATTCTGATGTTTGATGTGAACATTAACTGAAGCTCTTGACCTGCATCTGCATGGGTTTATGCATTGTGCTGCTGCCACATGATTGGCTGATTAGATAACTGCATGAATGTGCAGGTGTACAGGTGTTCCTAATAAAGTGGACGGTGAGTGTATGTTCTTCACAACACTTTGTAATGTTTATTTGTGCAGGTTAATGTAATCCATAATCATCTGAGGTTGGGAATTGGAGATCGGAATGAAAATGACCTGAACCTGTAAAGAAGTGGAAAAGAGTAAAATGATCAGATATTCATCAGGTTTATCAGAATCAATTATCAGACTCCTCACAAGAAAAATCAGTGTAAACACTGTGTGTGTGTGTGAGTGAGTGTGTGTTTGTGTGTGTGTGTGAGTGCGTGTGTGTGTGTGTGCGTGAGAGTGAGTGTGTGTGTAGAACCAAGGCAAGCTGATTTGAAGGATTTGAATGATACAAACAGTAAAAGTAAATAATAAAAATCCTGATGGAAATATTTCAGAAAGGATATTAAACTGATTCCTTCAGCTGAGAATCACTTGCTGCTGTTGAGGTCGGCCCACATGACTAGCCTAAAGTTTGGCGTGAGATTGCTATGGACGGTGCCACATGGACAACCTAAAGCTGACTGTGGATGTTCTCACTTGGACATCCTAATGATTAGACTTACTAAAGACAGTTTACACTCAGCTCTCATTCATCATACAGTGGAGAACTTCACTTTGATACGATAGACTTAAAGCTAAAACTCTACTGAAATCAGAACTGCTAGACTCTACAACTATAGAAGAGGAATGATTTATAATCACACTATCCCGTGTCACCCAGAACAGGAAGAGTTCCCTTTTGAGTCTGGTTCCTCTCAAGGGTTCTTCTCCTCATATGGTCTCAGGAAGTGTTTCCTCTCCACTGTCACCTCTGACTTGCTCATTAGGGATTTAAATCTAAAGCTAGATCCGGATTTCTGTAAAGCTGCTTTGTGAAAGTGTCCATGTTAAAAGTTCTATTCAAATAAAATGTCAAAAGTCTGTCTTATCTGTCTAAACACACTAAGTCACATTACATTACTAGTGTCTGTGTGTGTGTGTGTGTGTGTGCGTGTGTGTGTGTGTGCGTGTGTGTGTGTGTGTGTGTGTGTGTGTGTGTGTGTGTGTGTGTGTATCAGTAACTCACTGTAGTGTCTTCAGTTTACAGTGTGGATCCTTCAGTAGATCAGAGAGCAGCTTCTCTCCTGATTCTTCTGGTTTATTGTGGTTCAGATTCAGTTCTCTCAGGTGTGATGAGGTGTTTGACCTCAGAGCTGAAACCAGAGCAGCACAACCTTCACCTGTAATACTGCAGCGTTCCAGCCTGTAGAGACATCAACAATTATAGATCAACCTACACACTAACACACATACACACACATGAACACGCACGCATACAAAACTATTCAACTCCCATTGCAAATCAGGTTTATTGTCAAAATTACAGACTTTCAGCTGTTTGTAATGAACAAATCACACAAAAGCGACTGAAATGGTTCAACACAATAGATACTTCAAGTGGTTTCCCCAAATTCAACTGAAAATGCAACTTATAATGATTTCTCCAGTCTCAAAATTATTCACCCCTGAATAGAATCCCTCACAACAGCACAAATATGTAAAACAGGTGTTGTCTCAAGCACACCTGATATAAACTAATCAAGGGCTTCATTAGCTGCACCAGGTGTGCTTGAGCTGGAACACATGAAATACCTGAACTGGCTTGGAGCAGAAAATTATGAAAAACCTGGGCGGGGCAGAAAAAGGAAGCTATCAACAGCTGCAAGCAGATTTCTGAGAAGGCAGGTTGTGACAAACCCTCGAGTGACTGCAAAAGACCTGCAGCAAGACTTTTTTGTCACAGGCACTGAGGACAATGATCCCAAGCATACCTCAAATTCCACCAAGGCTTGGTTGCAGAAGAAGTCCTGGAAGATTCTACAGGGACATCACAGTCACTTGACTTGAATCCCATAGAAGATCTCTGGTGGGATTTGAAGAAGGCGGTTGCAGCACACAAACCTAAGAATATTACTGAACTGGAGGCCATTGTTGGAGGAACGGGAGAAGATTCCTCAGGAACGCTGCCTGAAGCTCTGCATCTCCTATGCAGCAGGTCATAACAGCAAAAGGTGCTTAACTAAGTACTAAAGATGCTCGCCCTGAAGGGGTTGAATAATTTCTGAAGAAGTCAATATAAGTTGCATTTTCAGTTGAATTTGGGGAAACCACTTAAAGCGTTTGTTGTGTTGAACTATTTCAATTACTCTTGTTTGATTTGTTCATCGCAAACAGCTTAAAGTCGGCAAATTTTTACAATAAACCTGATTTGCACTGGGGGGTGAATAATTTTCATTGCAGCTGCACATGTTTACTACTGTTCCAAATATTCTATATCTTGCTTAAAAACAAAATATATTGTGTTCAGTGGAAAAAAAGATTTTGTTTTATACCCAGTCATTTAAAAATAATACATTTAGAGCTCTAATTGTAATACCACAATACTGTGAAGCAGTGATATATTTACTTAAGGTTATCATACCGTCAAAATCTCATACCGGCCCATGCCTAAGTGACAATAAAATAAACACAGTGTGTGTGTGATGATCTGACCTCAGTGTCTCCAGTGTACAGTGTGGATTCTCCAGTCCAGCAGAGAGCAGCTTCACTCCTGAATCCTGCAGGTTATTGTGACTCAGGTCCAGTTCTCTCAGTCTGGAGGAGTTTGATCTGAGAACTGAGGACAGAACTCTACAGCTTTCCTCTGTGAGCATACACTCACGCAGCCTGGGAGAGAAATGATATATCAGAACAGTGGTGTGCGTGTGTACACACCTTACACACACATACAGACAGATATCACATGTCTACATGTTCGTAAGAAAGATAAGAGGAAGAAGGTAATAATCCAGTCTGAAGCAGCAGGTAATTTTATTTATAGCACAGACTTTTATTCAGTGTGTTTTAGCAGCTTTGGGTGTTACGTTATACAATGTATTTCTGTTTGCTCTATGTGCTATTTGTGTGTCTATGTCGGTGGTGGGATGGGTTTCTTTTGTTTCCTCCCCCTTCTCTAGGCCCCGCCTACTGCATGCGTATGTTCCGGTTTGCTACTCGATGATCATGTCTTGTCCACGCCTGCTCCGCCTTGTGAGACAGGATTGGTTGCCTGCACGTTTCCAGAAGTGTACTTAAGCCTCGTCAGTCTCCATCCCAGGGCAGATCAGTGCCATTGCGTTGTGTATAGAGAGAAGTGCTTTTCGCCTGTGTATGACTATTTGCGATCTGACACTCCCTTATTTATACAGTTTTCTAAACCCAAACATCAATATGTTTAGACATAGCTTTCCCAGAATACCATTACGTACGTGAATCAAAAATTTTGAGAAACCTTGTTCCCACTGAGTCTGCTGATCTCATAGACAGTTATCTTGAGGCCTTCACCGTTCCAGGGACAGTTATCTAGTAGGTGTAGCCCAGCTCCAATACCCATATAATATAATGGACCTGTCACATTTTGTCCTTAAAAAATAACCTGTGTCAGTGTCAGTCCTGACTGGTCTACCGTGAGCAGAGGATTCTCCACACCTTCACATGCAATATGAGTAAGTTTCTTACATATTTTGTTCTACATTTTCTGTTTTCTACTGTGGTTTCTTTCATATTTTGTTCTACATTTTCTGTTTATAATGCTTGCAAATAGTTTACCCCCTTTACTATACTCTATACCTTATACTATCCTTATAATATCCTTATAATCCTTATACTCCTTTTATTATCCGTATAATATTCTGCATTCCTTCCGTGTGTGTGTGGCTGCATAGGCCTCTGTGTGTGTGTGTGTCTGCATTCCTCTGTGTGTGTGTGTGTGTGTGTGTGTGTGTGTGTGTGTGTGTGTCTGCACGTGCCTCTCTGTCTGTACTCCCCAGTTCCTAGATTTCATTGTGAATAATGAATTAATCTTAAAGTTATTCTTAATCTTTAAGTATGAGTCCAACTTATCAATATCACCACCTAATACATTTCATTCTCTTCTATGTGTCCTAGGTGCCCGTCACTTTTCCTTATCTCCTTTACCGGAGGGGCTGGATTTGGATCTGAACACTCGCTATCAGCTTGCGCATCTCACTGCGGACATCACTATGCTACTCGAGGTTCTTCGCACCCCCTCTGGAGATGCGGGGTTCCCCCCACCTCTCAAATATAGAATCCAGTGAATTCCCAGTAAAGTTACTTACTACTTATCCTTGGTCTCCCTCATGTTTATTTCTTGTGTTTTTCATATACAATACAACAATTCTTTTTTTCAGATCCTCATTGAGTTCTTTGCCATGAGGTGCCATGTTGAACTTCCAGTGACCAGTATGAGGGAGTGTGAGAGCGATGACACCAAATTTAACACACCAGCTCCCCATTCACACCTGAGACCTTGTAACACTAGCAAGTCACATGACACCGGGGAGGGAAAACGGCTAATTGGCCCAATTTGGACATTTTCACTTAGGGGTGTACTCACTTTTGTTGCCAGCGGTTTAGACATTAATGGCTGTGTGTTGAGTTATTTTGAGGGGACAGCAAATTTACACTGTTACACAAGCTGTACACTCACTACTTTACATTGTAGCAAAGTGTCATTTCTTCAGTGTTGTCACATGAAAAGATATCATCAAATATTTACAAAAATGTGAGGGGTGTACTCACTTTTGTGAGATACTATATATATATATATATTTATATATATATATATATATTCGTTTGGAGAATAAAAACAAAGTAAACGCAATTTTGGTCACGCCAACCCTTTTTTTTTTTTTTATTTTATTGTATGTTGCGGCCCGACCTAGACCGGGTTTGTAACATGGGGAAAGTGTTTTTGGAGAACATTTACACTCGGACCCACAGTTCAACACCAAATTTTCCCCCAATTACAATGTTACATTTTTAAAATGTTAAATGGTAAAAAATGTTATATAATATATAATATTGTGTCTATGGGGCACAAATGTAAAAAGTTGATTATTCTTTTCTCTCTGACTTTTTTTGAATAATCGAGGCCATTCTGTTACATTTAAGTACTGACTCATGTCAAATAACAGTTTTCAGTTTCAGTGTCAATTTAAATATAAATATTAAATGAAATGGTTAAATGTTATAGAATATATTACTAAAGCACAATCTAATAATCAATATGAGATATCAAGCATGATCAATATGTGTAATCAATACTTAGAAGCATAATCTAAAGCCGTAAATTAGACTACATTCTAGGTGTGTACTGAGTTAGAAGAGACTTGTGTTTTTCTGTATCTCTGCACAGCAGTAAATCAGCATTTGGACATTTTTCTGTACGGCCAAAACCGTTCTAGTTAAGGCAACACTGAGGCTTGGACAACACCATACTTTTGAGTATCGAGCTGGGATGAAAGCCAGAAAGTCATTAAGGTAGAAAGTGAAACTTTGTACAGAGTAAAAATTCTGTCCTCATAAAACCTTTTTAAAAAAAAAAATAAATAAAAATAAAAAAATCAACTAACTGCACATGCAGCACAAATCTAAGATCTCATATAGACATAAATAATTAATTGTGGGGAAGGAGATTGGTTTGTTTTTAGGTAGGAAGGGTTAAACCCCACCTAGAGATGAGCTCGTTACAATTAGTATATGAATGAGAGATTAATTTCATTAACATTTAACTGTCATATCACAGCAAACCAGTGACTACATTTCCCATCCTGCACTGCGGCCTGCAAACATGGTCGCCATGGACCACAATTCCCAGAACACTCACTTTTATTCTAATCACGCACACCTGCATCCAATCTCACATTAGTCTTTGTGAAGTATTGAGTGTATTCACCATGCCAAGCCTTTGTTCAACGTGTTCTGGTTCATGGTTTTTGATTTTGCTTCTAGTTTCTCATTTTGTGTGTTGCCTTGCCTAGTTTATGTCCGTTTGCCGATTGCCTGACCTTCTGCCTGTTTTTGGACCATGCTTTTGATTCATGATTTGGATTTGTCTGCCTGCTTCTCTTTAATAAAGCTTTTATCTGCATTTGCATCCATCCTCAACTCCATTACATGAGATTAACATTGATATTTACTATTTAGTTTTAACATTTATAGTTAAGCTTTATATTTAATATTTTAGATTATATATTTAGATTCAACATTTAAATTTATATTTAACATTTACACTGAAATGTATTTGATACGAGTCTCTATCTAAATGTAACAGAACGTTCTCAAATGTTCAAAAAAGTCAGACAGAAAAGAATATTTTTACATTTGTCTCCCCATATCTGTCAGCCCTTTGATATACATCAGACTTGTTGATTTACATTTTAATATTATTAGGTTTATACTATAATAGTGACAATAAAATAAACACAGTGTGAAAGTGATGATCTGACCTCAGTATCTCCAGTGTACAGTGTGGATTCTCCAGTCCAGCAGAGAGCAGCGTCACTCCTGAATCCTGCAGTTTATTGTCCCTCAGGTCCAGTTCTCTCAGTCTGGAGGAGTTTGATCTGAGAACTGAGGACAGAACTCTACAGCTTTCCTCTGTGAGATCACACCGACACAGCCTGGGAGAGAAATGATGATATATCAGAACACTGACACGTGTGTGTGAGTCTGTGTGTGTGTGTGTGTGTGTGTGTGTGTGAGAGTGTGTGTGTGTGTGTGTGTGTGTGTGTGTGTGTGTGTGCGCCTTACACACACATACAGACAGATATCACAGGTCTACATGTTCGTAAGAAAGATAAGAGGAAGAAGGTAATAATCCAGTCTGAAGCAGCAGGTATCTTTATTTATAGCACAGACTTTTATTCAGTGTGTTTTAGCAGCTTTGGGGAAAGTGTTTTTGGAGAACATTTACACTCGGACCCACAGTTCAATACCAATTTTTCCCCCCAATTAAAATTTTACATTTTTAAAATGTTAAAATGGTAAACAAAATGTTATATAATATTGTGTCTATGGGGCACAAATGTAAAAAGTTGATTATTCTTTTCTCTCTGACTTTTTTTTGAATAATTGAGGCCATTCTGTTACATTTAAGTAGTGACTCATGTCAATTAACAGTTTTCATTGTCAGTGTCAATTTAAATAAAAAATATAAATGTTAAACCTAAATATTAAATGAAATGGTTAAATTTAAACTTAGTGATAATTAGGACACTAAAGAGACCTTTCTACTGACTGTGAAAAACACCAGAAGAAAGATGTCTAGGGTTCCTGCTCTCCTGCATGAACATGCCATAGACCTGCTGCAGGGAGACATGAGGACTACAGATGTGTTCAGAGCAATAAACTGTAATGTCTGTAATGTAAGACACCTGAGACGTGCTACAGGGAGACAGGAAGGACAGATGATCGTCCTCGCAGTGGAAAATTACATGTAAGCATGTGTCCCCCAGACGTGATGGAGAACTTGCAGATGTCTTGGTGGAAGAGTGGAGGAACATCTCACAGCAAGAACTGACCAATCTGGTGCAGTCCATGAGGATGAGATGCACTGCAGTACTTAAAGCAGCTGGAGAACATCAGATACTGACTGTTCCTTCTGATATCGGCCTCCACTTTATTCAGGGACTCATTATTCCATTTCTGTTCCTCAAACATCTGTGAAACTTCTTCAGTTTATCTCAGTTGTTGAATGTTTTTATGTTAATACAAATATTTACACGTTAAGAAATTTGCTGGAAATAAAAGCAGTTGAATGTGAGAGGACGTTTATATATTTATCTATCTGTGCTAGTGCTACACGTGATTCAAGTGGTGTAAATCCCCATCACTTGAGAAGGTGACTCAGATCTACAACTATACTGTGGTGGACACTACAATGATCCTGAACAGCTGTTCATTTATGTTTTACTGCAACTATTGATTCAGGATGTTTATTTGGGACCATGATGTCATCACAAAACAGGAAATCCTGAAATTAGTCTCTGCTATGAAATTACAGACATACAGAAATACAGAAGTAGGTCAATGTAAAAGTAGCAGCTGTAGCAGTAGCTAGTCAGGTAGGCAGTGTAGCTACCGCTAATGTGCTGTGTACCTACTTTTCTACATCTGTACATCTGTAATTTCATAACAGAGAGGATTTTCAGGTCCCAAATAAGTATCCTGAACCCAAACAAAAAACCCTGCCACCTGTGGACTTGCTCTTTACACCGACTGCCTTGTTCCAAACCCAACACAGTATAGTGTAAACCTGGCAACCCTACTGCACCATGATCTCCCAATGAAGCACACTCTGAGACACGGGGACAATTAGCATAATATTTATATTAAACAATTATCTTTATATTGAACATTTACACTGAAATGTATTTGATACGAGTCTCTATCTAAACATAACCAAACGGCCTCAAATGTTCAAAAAAGTCAGAGAGAAAAGAATATTTTTACATTTGTCTCCCCATATCTGTCAGCCCCTTGATATACATCAGACTTGTTGATCTACATTTTAATATTATTAGGTTTACACTATAATAGTGACAATAAAATAAACACAGTGTGAAAGTGATGATCTGACCTCAGTATCTCCAGTGTACAGTGTGGATTCTCCAGTCCAGCAGAGAGCAGCGTCACTCCTGAATCCTGCAGGTTATTGTGACTCAGGTCCAGTTCTCTCAGTCTGGAGGAGTTTGATCTGAGAACTGAGGACAGAACTCTACAGCTTTCCTCTGTGAGATCACACCCACACAGCCTGGGAGAGAAATGATGATATATCAGAACACTGACACGTGTGTGAGTGTGAGTGTGTGTGTGTGTGCCTTACACACACATACAGACATATCACATGTCTACATGTTCGTAAGAAAGATAAGAGGAAGAAGGTAATAATCCAGTCTGAAGCAGCAGGTATCTTTATTTATAGCACAGACTTTTATTCAGTGTGTTTTAGCAGCTTTGGGGAAAGTGTTTTTGGAGAACATTTACACTCGGACCCACAGTTCAATACCAATTTTTCCCCCCAATTAAAATTTTACATTTTTAAAATGTTAAATGGTAAACAAAATGTTATATAATATTGTGTCTATGGGGCACAAATGTAAAAAGTTGATTATTCTTTTCTCTCTGACTTTTTTTGAATAATTGAGGCCGTTCTGTTACATTTAAGTAGTGACTCATGTCAATTAACAGTTTTCAGTTTCAGTGTCAATTTAAATATAAATATAAATGTTAAACCTAAATATTAAATGAAATGGTTAAATTTAAACTTCGTGATAATTAGGACACTAAAGAGACCTTTCTACTGACTGTGAAAAACACCAGAAGAAAGATGTCTAGGGTTCCTGCTCTCCTGCATGAACATGCCATAGACCTGCTGCAGGGAGACATGAGGACTGCAGATGTGTTCAGAGCAATAAACTGTAATGTCTGTAATGTAAGACACCTGAGACGGTGCTACAGGGAGACAGGAAGGACAGGTGATCGTCCTCGCAGTGGAAAATTACATGTAACATGTGTCCCCCAGACGTGATGGAGAACTTGCAGATGCCTTGGTGGAAGAGTGTACTTTTCTACATCTGTACATCTGTAATTTCATAACAGAGAGGATTTTCAGGTCCCAAGTAAGTATCCTGAACCCAAACAAAAAAACCCTGCCACCTGTGGACTTGCTCTTTACACCGACTGCCTTGTGGTAAACCCAACAGAGTATAGTGTAAACCTGGCAACCCTACTGCACCATGATCTCCCAATGAAGCACACTCTGAGACACGGGGACAATTAGCATAATATTTATATTAAACAATTATCTTTATATTGAACATTTACACTGAAATGTATTTGATACGAGTCTCTATCTAAACATAACCAAACGGCCTCAAATGTTCAAAAAAGTCAGAGAGAAAAGAATATTTTTACATTTGTCTCCCCATATCTGTCAGCCCCTTGTTATACATCAGACTTGTTGATCTACATTTTAATATTATTAGGTTTACACTATAATAGTGACAATAAAATAAACACAGTGTGAAAGTGATGATCTGACCTCAGTATCTCCAGTGTACAGTGTGGATTCTCCAGTTCAGCAGAGAGCAGCTTCACTCCTGAATCCTGCAGTTCATTAATACTCAGGTCCAGTTCTCTCAGTCTGGAGGAGTTTGATCTGAGAACTGAGGACAGAACTCTACAGCTTTCCTCTGTGAGATAACACACACGCAGCCTGAGAGAGAAATGATGATCTATCAGAAAAGTGTGTGTGTGTGTATGTATGTGTGTGTTTTCAGTGTTAGTTTTCAGTTCAGTGTAAATAAATTTAAATATAAATCTAAATGTTAAACCTAAATATTAAATGAAATGGTTAAATGTAAATGTTAAATATAAACTTAGTGATAATTAATTAGGGATGTGAATAACAGATTTAAAATCAGCTTGGTTACGCATGTAACCCTGTTCCCTGAGAAGGGGACTCCACGTTTCGTTAGCTGAATGCTGTGGGAAGCGCCCTCACGCATAACCAATATCTAAAGCTAGTGTAAAATCATGCCTATTTATAGGCCTGCCATGATCAGATGACATGGCAATTAAGCGCTCTGCTTAATTAACCGCACTGTCAGCCTCTATTACCTGAAGCGAAGACGCAATTCACAGGCCTGCCCAAGTATGACAAAGCTATACAATGTCTTGTTCCCTTCTCAGGGAACAGGGTTACATGCGTAACCCAGACATTCCCTTTCAAAGAGAACTTTGATGTTACGTTTAGCATAATGATAAGGATAATTATAATGAGTCTTTATTGGTCACATATACATATGCACAATGAAATTATTTTCTTCGCATACCCCAGCTTGTTAGGTAGTTTGGGTCAGAGTGCAGGGTCAGCCATGATACAGCACCCCTTGGAGCAGAGAGGGTTAATGGCCTTGCTCAAGGGCCCAACAGTGGCAGCTTGGCAGTGCTGGGGCTTGAACCCCCGACCTTCCAATCAGTAACCCAGAGCCTTAACCACCAAGCCTCCACTGCCACTAACATACATACAGTAACACTATGGGAACAAGAATACCCACTCCATCTTTCTGAGGCTATGGCCTGTTCAAAAAGAGCTGAGCCCGAGGGTCACTGCAAGACACTTGAGCCCGGGTCGGAATGTACATCCAGGCTGTATAATCGAATGAATGTGTGTGGCGTAGACCACCCTGCCACAGCACACACATCCTGTAAGGATACCCCTTTGGACAAAGCTTTCGAAGAGGTGACCTCCCTAGTGGAATGAGCCCTTATGCCCAGAGGCGTAGCGAGACCGCGCGCCTCATAAGAGATAGAGATTGCTTCCACTATCCAATTAAAGATGCACTGCTTCAACACAGCATCAATTCTACTGTGGCCTCCAAAGCAGAGAGCAGCTGCTCTGACTTATGCCAATGGCCAGAGCTGTGGACCTAAGTACAGAGAGCCCTTACTGGACACAGTTGGTGCAATTTCTCTTGTTCCGGTATGAGGAACGGAGGAGGGCAGAAAGACTGCAACACTACTGGCTGGGAAGCAGATGTAGGCACTTTAGGAACATAATCCGGCCTGGGTACAGGAAGGCCTTGGCTAATCCAGGGGTAAAGTCAAGGCAGGAAGGGGCAACAGAGAGCTTGTAGATCTCCTACTCGCTTGATAGATGTCAGGGCCAGCAGAAGAGCTACCTTCAGAGTCAGAAGCTTCTCAGAGGCTGACTCTAAGGGCTCAAATGCAGCACCTGACAGACTTTCCAGGACTACAGAAAGGTTCCAGGAAGGTATGCATGGCCTGCAGATGGGCCTCAGCCATCTGACACTACGCATAAAAATCAAAGTTAGAGGAGGTTGCCTCACAGAGGCTCTATCAATAGGGGCATGGCTGGCTGAAATGGCAGCGACATAGACCCTGATTGTAGGAGGAGCCAACCCTACTGAGAAACGTCCTTGTAAGAACTCCAGCTATTGCACAGTTTGCTGGGTCTAGCTGACGTTCCTCACACCACGAGACAAAAAGTTGCCACTTGAGCCCATACAATATCATCATGATGGATGCGTTCTGGCATTCAACATGGTCTCTACAACCTCAGTTGTGAGATCAGAATCTATGATCTGGTGCCCCTCAAGGGCCAGAGCCACAGTTTCCATAGTTCCGGCCAAGGGTGATAAATCAGCCCTCAGGCTTGAGACAGTAGATCCCTGAAGATGGGAATCTCTGAAGGATTGCTGTTTAGCAGGGATATTGTCTCTGAGAACCATATTCGAGCTGGCTAATAAGGTGTTACTAACAGCAGACATAGGCAGTCTTGGCGAACTCTCGCTAGAACTTGTGGGAGCAGAGCGATTGGGGGAAAAGCATATGGATATGACCTCTGCCTCATGTGTGCCATGGCATCCAGCCCCAATGGTGTGGGAGAAGTGAGTGCGAACCTCCTTGGAGGCAAACACATTCACTTCCGCTTGGCCAAACCTCTGCCATATGGACTCCACCACTTGTGGATGGAGTCACAAATCCCTGGGCCTCAGCCCCTGCCTCAACAGGATGTCTGCCCCCATATTCCATTTGCACAGAATGTACATTGCACTCAGTGACAAAAACTTTCCCTCTGCCCAGATAAGAATAGGTTGTGCCTGCCTGAACAAGGGGCATGAACATAGTCCACCATAGTGGTTGATATATGAGACCACCACTGTGTTGTCTGTAAACACATGGTAACATCTCAATTGAGGAAGAAAGAATCTCAGTGCTAGAAACACGATCCGCACTTCTAGGCGATTTATATGCCACTCAAGAGGAGGGCCACTCCAGAGACCATGAGCTGGACAGCAGTCTAAGACCGCATCCCATCTCAGGAAGGAGGTGTCCGTCATTACTGTCTTGCAATAAGGAGACACCCCATGAGTTTGACCCAAGGCTACAAACCGGGGACATTTCCACATTCTCAGAGCACGTAGGCATTGCTGCGTGACACTGATTACTCTCAGACTCCTAAATTTTCATTAACATTTAACATTTATACTTACTATTTAGTTTAACATTTATATTTAACATTTATGTTTAGATTTAAGATTTAAATGTTCATATTTAGATTATATATTTTGAGTTAACAATTAGCTTTATATTGAACATTTACACTGAAATGTATTTGATACGAGTCTCTATCTAAATGTAACAGAACGGCCTCAAATGTTCAAAAAAGTCAGAGAAAAGAATATTTTTACATTTGTCTCCCCATATCTGTCAGCCCCTTGATATACATCAGACTTGTTGATCTACATTTTAATATTATTAGGTTTACACTATAATAGTGACAATAAAATAAACACAATGTGAAAGTGATGATCTGACCTCAGTGTCTCCAGTGTACAGTGTGGATTCTCCAGTCCAGCAGAGAGCAGCTTCACTCCTGAATCCTGCAGGTTATTCTCACTCAGGTCCAGTTCTCTCAGTCTGGAGGAGTTTGATCTGAGAACTGAGGACAGAACTCTACAGCTTTCCTCTGTGAGATTACACCCACACAGCCTTGGAGAGAAATGATGATCTATCAGAACACTGACACGTGTGTGTGTGTGTGTGTGTGTGTGTGTGTGTGTGTGTGTGTGTGTGTGTGTGTGTGTGTGTGTGCCTTACACACACACACAGACAGATATCACATGTCTACATGTTCGTAAGAAAGATAAGAGGAAGAAGGTAATAATCCAGTCTGAAGCAGCAGGTATCTTTATTTATAGCACAGACTTTTATTCAGTGTGTTTTAGCAGCTTTGGGGAAAGTGTTTTTGGAGAACATTTACACTCGGACCCACAGTTCAATACCAATTTTCCCCCAATTGCAATGTTACATTTTTAAAATGTTAAATGTTAAAAATGTTACAATATTGTGTCTATGGGGCACAAATGTAAAAAGTTTATTCTTCTTTTCTCTCTGTACTTTTTTTTTTGAACAATTGAGGCCGTTCTGTTACATTTAAGTAGTGACTCATGTCAGATAACAATTTTCAGTGTCAGTGTAAAACAGCACAAATGTTCAAAAAAGTCAGAGCGGAATATTTTACATTTGTCTCCCCATATCTGTCAGCCCCTCGATATACATCAGACTTGTTGATCTACATTTTAATATTATTAGGTTTACACTATAATAGTGACAATAAAATAAACACAATGTGAAAGTGATGATCTGACCTCAGTATCTCCAGTGTACAGTGTGGATTCTCCAGTCCAGCAGAGAGCAGCTTCACTCCTGAATCCTGCAGGTTATTGTGACTCAGGTCCAGTTCTCTCAGTCTGGAGGAGTTTGATCTGAGAACTGAGGACAGAACTCTACAGCTTTCCTCTGTGAGATTACACTCACGCAGACTGGGAGAGAAATGATGATATATCAGTGATATAACACTGATGCCTGAATGTGTGTGTACAGCATTTATCTGTGTATTTACAGTGAGGGGAAATAAGTATTCAGCTCTGTTATTTAATATAATTCCAGTGCATATACTGTATCCACTTATACACAAAATGTCTTAACTTTGTACTTATAAATAGGAACAAATAGTAAGTATTCATTAGATGATAACTGATAGGCAAAAAAGACACCACAAATGAACAGCATTAGTACTTTGCTACAAAGTTGTTGTCGTCAATTACAGCTTTGAGACATCTACAACTCCTGGCAAAAATGATGGAATCACCACACTTAGAGGATGTTCACCTGGGTTTTTACTTCATAGCAAATAAATAAATCACAGATATGACAAAAAAAACCAAACATTTTTGTTTAATATCTGAACATTCGGGCTTCACAAGACATACCTCAAACATTTTTCATTCCATCGATAGAAAATAGGTTTGGTGATGAAGAAGTCATTTTTCAGAATGATAATGCATCTTGCCACAGAGCAGAGAGAGTTCAGGCTTTTCTTCAGGAAAGGCAGGTCAACTCAATCAGCAGACAGTCCAGATCTCAATCCAGTTGAAAATTTATGGTGGAAATTAAAAAAAAATTACAAGGCTCCATCCTGCAAAGCTGATCTGTCAACCGCTATTAGAAAATGTTGGAACTAGCTTGATGAAGAATATTGTTTTTCATTAGTGAAGTTCACACCTCAGAATTCAGGTCGTCATAAAAGCCGAGGCGGAGCAACAAAATACTAACTGTAATTTTGTTTGTTGAGGACTCCACAATTTTTTCTTGTACTTGGACTTGAAAAAAATATGCCAATAATTAAAATTATTTCATTTAACTTGTTTGAGGTATGTCTCACAAAGCTAGTATGTTCAGCTATTAAACAAAAAGGTTGTGTGTCATATCTGTAATTTATTTATTTGCTACGAAGTAAAAAAAAGTGTGGTGACTATCATTTTTGCCAGGGGTTGTACAGTAAGCAATTAGATTAGTGCAGTCATTAATTCCTCCAGGTCACGACAGTCCTGCTGATGGACTTGCAATGTCAAAACCATCCATATCTTTTCAATTGGATTCATGTCAGCAGATTGCCAAGAACTTCTGGAGTTAATTAGGCTGCAAGTTTGTTCCCTTTCAAAGGGAACTCCACATTGCATGAGGTAAACACTGTGGAAAGCGCCCTTGCGCATGACCAGTATCTGAAGCTTGAGTAACATCATGCCTATTTATAGTCCTGCCGTGGGCGCAATCTTTCTGGTGTACTTTCACTTTCTCTCTTCTTATGAATTGCAACCCTCTATTCTCAAATCGTAACAAGGGTCCTTGTGGAGGTAATTTTTGGCTGTAAGTTTGTTTTCTTTATTGGTTTCTAGTTGAAATTTTTATCTTCTATACAGATTCACCATCTTGGCTGGTGAGATTCTGCATATTCACTCAGTTTCTTTCAGTAATTACTTTACTCTGAATAGAGTCGTGGTGGATCTGGAGCCTAATCCAAGGTGTGGGAATGTAACCTGAAGGAGATGCCAGTCCATCACACTGCACCATTCACATACATTCACACACCCATTCACACATAAGGACCATTTACCTTATCAAATCCAACCAGAGAACCTGGAGAAAACCCAGACAGACACAGGGAGACTTGCACAGAAGCTCACGTCTCAACAAGAACTTTTTTTTTTTAAATTGTCAACCATGACTGCCGTTTAGAAATGTCCAGATTAAAGCAGCCATCTAGATGACACTTTTAAATTCTAAGCAAGTGTTGTAATAACAATCTACAGACAGTCCACCATCCTCAGCACCCACACACACACACACAATATAGTAGCTGGCTGTTCTTCCTTCTGTTTATGGATGTGACATAACCAGGCAAATAGGAATAACATCAAACTGCCATTTCCTGTGAAATCCGTCCTGACAGCTCAAACTATAAATCATTATTATTAGCTTATCTTTGAGAATCGCAGTGATGTAAGCAGACAGTATTAAACACTGTTTTATTTTATGTACTTCCGCAATAATTGACTTTTATTCAGTTTTAAACAAAACAAAGTTTGGTACTGGAGCTTAAAAATGTATATTTAAAAAGTGATCTTACTTCAGTATCTCCAGTTTACAGTGTGGACTCTCCAGTCCAGAAGAGAGCAGCTTCAATCCTGAATCCCGCAGGGTATAATTACATTTCAGGTCCAGTTCTCTCAGACTGGAGGAGGGTGAGCTGAGAACTGAGGACAGAGCTCTACAGGCATCCTCTTTGAGAACACACCAAGACAGACTGGGAGAGAAATTATATCAGAACACTTCTTAATCACAAAAATATTTTTGTTTTCTTTAACTTAATACTTAAAATAATTTTAATTAGAATTCTAAAGTTAGCAATTGACATATTTTGTTGATTTTTGAAGTGAAAAGAAATATTCATAACAATGCAACAAAGTTAACATTAAAAAAGGACATTTATCTACAAATGATAAACAGTTGCTTTATATTTAACATATTTAGCAATGCAAATGAGCAAAAGTTTAGATATCCTTCCAGTTGTAAAGTTTCAGAACTTAATTAACTCAATGGTCTTAACTGACCCTAACCCTAGCCCTAGGCAGGTCAAGAATATAATAATTTCAGCGTGTAAGAAATTCTCTGACTGTTCAAACATTCTGCTAACACTCAACAACCACGGGCTCCTCTGATCCACTGAGGATCTCAAAATAAATGTAATTGATGTCAAAAGAAGTTTATAAAAAGATATCCAAAATGTTATTAAGAGATGGCAGATAAGAAGATCTGTGAGCTCCCTGTATGCTACAGAAAGAAACTAAAATAAAACCCACAAATAAGACTAAGGACCTGCGGGAAGAAGAAGCTGAGAAAGGAGTGGTGCTGCACTGATCTACTCTCCAGGGTTGCTCTCTTGAGAATTTCTTCTATAAATATGATCTGCATGGAGGAAGCAGAATGAAACTGTACCTGCAACCTCAAACATGAATGTGTGGTGTGTGTAAAACTATCTAGAGAAGCCAGTGGCATTTGGGAAACATGTTGCTGATGAAGTAAAAATGGAACTGTGTGGCCACAATCACTAAAGGTATGTTTGGAGAAAAAATGAGCAGCATTTGATTGTGCAACTGTTCAGCCTGGGGTGATTAAAAAGACCTAGAAACATTCTGTAAACATTCTCATTTTTAAAAAAAGAGACATATGATGGCACACTGTATAATTTTCTGACAATCGTTGAAGGTGATAATGTGGCACATAGCAGTACAAATATAAAAAGTGGTGGGTTTGAATAAAGGCTGTTATTAACCATTAGAGACTAAGGGTCTCATTTATCAAAGTGTGTACAAATACAAGTTCTAAACTGTGCATAAGAGCGGCCTGTACGCACAAGAATATTTTTATTTATCACGTGTACATACAGCTGTACACAATGGGCGTTGATGAATACCACACATTCTCAACTGATGTGCTCATGCATGGCCATGTTCACCATATACTGTAAACAACTTCCCTTTAAGACCAGGACCAGAGCCAAACGAGTCTATGTCAGGACCGAGACCAGACAACCAGATGTGTTAATTTGATGGTTGTAGTATCTTCCTAACCGGACATGAAATTTCTCTTGAAGTAACTAAAATATCCCATCGACTTTAGTATTATCAATGTGTACAAATAAGAACATAGGACATACATAGGACATGATAAGTATAGCCCATTCTTCTAGCAAGTGCTGCACTATGAGCCTACTTTATATCATTACATTAGGGGTTAGGGAACATGTGTGAGGATATAACAGTTTACTCGTTTAGAAAAAAAAAACAACCTTTAAACGAAAATATAACAAAAAAGACAGAGACCATTGGTGTGTGGTCTCAAGACTGGTCTTGATTACTACAACACTAGTGTTTCACAATGTTAATAAGTTAGTACAAACTTAATTTCCCTCATAATATTAGGTATTTCATTCCTCAAAGCAAAGACAATTTATTTTTAAAATTAGGGGGAAATTTGCTGCTTATATAAAGTTGTTCTCCTTCATTCTCCTTACATACAGAATGATAGTGAGATAATTAGAGTAATTATTGATGAGCTTTATTCTAATCATCGTAGTATCATTTGTTTCAGTAAAATCTGTAATACATTTATGAATAAAAATTACTCACTCTGCCTTTCTTGCTGCTTTCAACACTGGCATCATCCCCAGAACACATTCATCTGATATTTGATAATTCCTCAAAACAAACACATCCAGATCCTCTTCTGAGGTCAGCAACACAAACACCAGAGCTGACCACTGAGCAGGAGAGAGTCTGTCTTCACTGAGACACCAGTCACCTCTTCTGTTCAGGTAATGTTGGACTTCCTGGACTAGAGAATGATCATTCAGTTCATTCAGACAGTGGAACAGATTGATGGATTTCTCTGGAGATGGATTCTCCCTGATCATCTTCTTGATGTACTTGACTGTTTCCTGTTTGCTGTGAGAGCTGCTTCCTGTCTGGGGCAGTAGGTCTCGTAAGAGAGTCTGATTGGACTCCAGTGAGAGACCCAGAAGGAAGCGGAGGAACAGGTCCAGGTGTCCATTCTCACTCTGTAAGGCCTTGTCCACTGCACTCTTCAGGAAATCAGACATGTTTGACTTGGTGAAAAGATCAGACCAGGTTTGTTGTTTTGCAATCTTTTTGTTGATGAAGGAGAGAAATGCGTATAAAGCAGCCAGAAACTCCTGAACACTCAGATGTACAAAGCTGAACACCTTCCCCAGGTGAAGACCAAACTCCTCTCTGAAGATTTGGGTACACACTCCTGAGTACACTGACACTTCTCTCACATCAATGCCACACTCTCTCAGGTCTTCCTCATAGAAGATCAGGTTTCCTTTCTCCAGCTGTTGGAAAGCCAGTTTTCCCAGTGCCAGGATACTCTCTCTGGTCTGCTGAGGATCAGGGTCACATTTCTGATGGTACTTTTGGTCCTTGTGTTTGATCTGAAAGATCAGGAAGTGTGTGAACATTTGAGTCAGAGTCTTGGGGATCTCTCCACTCTCTGCTTCACCCAACATTCTCTCTAGAACAGTGGCTGAGATCCAGCAGAAGACTGGGATGTGGCACATGATGTAGAGGCTTCTTGAAGACTTCATGTGTGAGATGATTTTATTGGCCAGGCTCTGATCACTGATCCTCTTCCTGAAGTACTCCTCTTTCTGAGGATCACTGAACCCTCGTACCTCTGTTACCTGGTCTACACACTCAGGAGGGATCTGATTGGCTGCTCCTGGTCGAGAGGTTATCCAGAGGAGAGCAGAGGGAAGCAGATTCCCCTTGATGAGGTTCGTCAGCAGCACATCCACTGAGGCTGACTCTGTCACATCACACAATCTCTCATTCTTCTGGAAATTTAGAGGAAGTCGACACTCATCCAGACCATCAAAGATGAACAGGACTTTGTTGATCTCACAGTCTATTAATCGTAATTCTTTTATTTCAGGGAAAAAGTGATGAAGAAGCTCCATCAGACTGAGATGTTTCTGCTTCATCAGATTCAGCTCTCTAAAGGGAAGTGGAAACATGAAGGTGACGTCCTGATTTGCTTTTCCTTCAGTCCAGTCCAGAATGAACTTCTGCACAGAGACTGTTTTTCCAATTCCAGCAACTCCTTTAGTCAGCACTCTTCTGATGGACTTGTCTTTAAAGAGATCATTACATTTGATGGGTGTCTCCTGTGTTGCTGGTCTCCTGGACGCTGTCTCAATCTGTCTCACCTCATGTTCATTATTGACGTCTCCACTCCAACCCTCTGTGATGTAGAGATCTGTGTAGATCTCATTCAGAAGTGCTGAACTTCCAGGCTGTGAGATTCCTTCATTAATTCTTTTACATTTCTCTCTCAGTCTGGATTTGAGTTCTCGCTGGTGCACAGAGACGAGTTCTGATAAAAAGAAGAATAAAATGTACACTCTATGATCATCTCTGTTGACTGTTGATATTTTCATAGCTGTGTATCATATGTAATGTCAGTACTGATCTGTTATTATATTGTGTTGATAAAAGCACATCATTATGATGAGATGTGTTTAATAAATTTCGAGCAGTTTCCTTCCTCTAAAGTTAAAGTGATGTTATAACCCCATGAGCTCTTACTGTTCTGCAGTGTGTTAGCGAGATCTGTGTGGTTCATGTTCTTCAGGAAGTGCAGTGTGATCTTCAGCACTCCCTCTCTGACACTGCTCTGATCCTCCTCCTCCTCCACCTCCCTCTCAGAGCATGCTGGGTAATCTGGACTCAGGAGCTTCTTAAATCTCTTCAGCTCATTCTTTATCAGACTGATGACTTTGTGCTCCAGCTCCTGATTAGAAACAGGAAGAAAAAAATACAAAAACTCTATAATGTCACACGAGTGTGTGTTTATTACCGAATATAAAACTACATTTTGTCTGATTAATCATAAAGATTCTACACGCAGATGTAATAAATAAAAGTTCTGCACCAAATACAGCTTTGGGATTAGAATAGTGTATTCCAGGCCGATTCAATAGGTGGCATCCAGACAAACTGGTTTCAGCTGAGGATGTAGACGAGTAAATAAATGAAGGTGAGTGATTGAACATTTCTGTGTGTTTGAAACCAATGAGGAAAACACAATACACTCGTGTTCTCTCTTAGTGTTGCTCAGTATTTTGTTCTGTCACATTGCAGTGAGAGTGGAATAGGTGTAATGATTACTCACATCTCTGCAGCACACAGAGATATTCATTACACTGCTGGGATTAGTACACACACACACACACACACACACACACACACACACACACACACACACACACACACACTCACACACACACCTTGAATACGTCCTCCAAATGACTTTTCTCAGTGAATTTTGATTTATTCTTCTGCGGTCTATGAACAAACAAAACAGGTGTTAAAAGTTGAACAAGGACTATAAATCATATTCATAACTACAAACACAAACCAGTGAATACACAGATATTTGAGAGATGTTTGATTATGTGAGAGTGTGAGTGATAAAACACTGCACTCATACATTACACTGTACTCACCTCAGATCAGTAGCACAGTCTGTGTCTCTGAAGTGTATTGGACGACCCATTGACCCGTCACTCTTCATGGACACACCGCTGGGTTCAGGTGAGTCTGATCTCTTACCCTGAATCAGACTAAACACACACAACCACGGCATCATTATTACTGTTCTGTAGCAATACTGAATAATGAACCTGTAGTTAAAATCTGATGATATTCCTTATTAACACTGATACGATTCTTTACCCTTCATACTTTATCCAGCTACAGGGACTTGGGGTTAGACGTGTTGCTCAGTAGCTTAATGTCACTAATCATCAGCTGGTTTTGAACATCTCGAGACAAAGCTGCTGAATTAAACTATTCACTAATCACTTTTCACAGATACACATCAGAGTCTGATCTGTTTAGTGTTGGTGAATGTGAGAACATTTCTGTTTTTCACCGAGTCACACCCTTCACTCACCTCTCATCTTTCTTTCTGTCCTGTTCCATAGACACACTCATTTTGGAGGTCATGTCTCTTCCTATAGATTACACCTGTCAACCCACACACACACACACACACACACACACACACACACACACACACACACACACAGTAACAGTGATTTGGTGGTTTATTGTCTTACTCCAGTCCAACATGTGTGTGTTAAATCTAACTCTGTATCATCACACGGTTCACTTACAGTAAAATCAAGTCCTACAGTAAACTGTGTAAGTTACAACTTCAGTAAAAATCAACTGAACTGTTCTTCATCTAGTGTAGATTCATAACATTCACATATTATAGCTTTAGATTTAGATACTTACTGTGTTCTTCTCCTGAGAACCTTTTACAGTCCAATCGTCACTAAGTGGAGTTTCACTTTTACTTAAACTGGAACTGGTTTAATTCACAGAGAAGAACCTGAAGGAGGTGGAGTCAAGGAACACACACACACACACACACACACACACACACACACACACACACACACACAAACAGATAAAATCTATTCACGCATACCAACTGTACACCTGTATTAACATTATAGATCAGGGTTCTTCAGATCTGGCCCTCGAGTCCACTGTGCTGCAGAGTTTAGCTCCAACCCTAATCAAACACACCTGAACAACCTAACCAAGGTCTTCAGGATTACTAGAAAATTACAGGCAGGTGAGTTTGGAGGTTGGAGCTAAACTGTAGATGTGAAGAACCCTGTGATAGATCATGGTTCACTGTTGCTGATATCAAATGTAGTAACATTTTAGACCTCATTGACAAGCATAAGTTACTGTATGTCATCATAACCATAATTACCGTAAAATACTGTTCATTTTTATTATTTGTTATGTTTATATTACATCTGATCATTTCTCAAAACGCATGAATAAAGTATGATTTTCCCCAGATTTCTACTAGCCCTAGCTCTGTAACCAGTGGAATCTCAAACTAAAATTTTTTACAGCAGAATGCTACTATAGAGGACGTATTTGTGTGAAAATTTCAGCTTTGTATCTGGTCCCCCACGAGAGATATATAACCCCGAAATTGAGGGGAATTTAAATTAAAAAAAAAAAAAAAAAAAAATTGCACTCTCTCTTCCCCATAAAAAAAAAGAGAAGTCTCAAACCTGAAATGTTCTGCATGCACACTATACTTACCCAGATACCCCCTAAAAATTAGAACTGAGACTTGAACCCTTCCCGTTATAAATTGACCCTAAAAGTGGAACTGTGAGCAATCTTGAGAATTACATTAGGACTTAAGTTCTAAATCGAAGGAACAAGAATGTGCGAAATCTTTATATATGTACATGTACCTTATAATGTGTTCTAGAGATCAGTTTTTGATTCAAGGAGCTAGAACCATCCTGAACTGAGATATTGAGGTTTCCGTAAACAGCTGAATAACCAAAATGACTGATGCACTGAAATCAGTAATTACTCTCAGTTCTGCTGATTTGATTGACAATAAGTGGGATAGAAGCTCCAAGTAAACAGTTTATCTGCTATTACATATTATTATACCACCATGGAAAATGTATACGCATGGTCAGTAGTAACAAATCCCATTCAATACATAGAAATGTGCATACACTGTTTATACACAAAACTCTGTATATACATCTTGATAAATGAGACTAATAAATGGGCATAATATACAGTATCTCACAAAAGTGAGTACACCCCTCACATTTTTGTAAATATGTAAAGTAGTGAGTGTACAGCTTGTGTAACAGTGTAAATTTGCTGTCCCCTCAAAATAACTCAACACACAGCCATTAATGTCTAAACCGCTGGCAACAAAGTGAGTACACCCCTAAGTGAAAATGTCCAAATTGGGCCCAATTAGCCATTTTCCCTCCCTGGTGTCATGTGACTTGTTAGTGTTACAAGGCCTCAGGTGTGTTAAATTTGTTGTCATCACTCTCACACTCCCTCATACTGGCATTACTCTGGCATTAGAACCCTTACAGTGCGCTGAACAGGGGATGACTCTGTAGCTTAGTCACAAAGGCAAAGCTAATGCTAAGGAGCAGCAGTCCTCTCCCTTTCATGTGTCCAAAAGTTTGCTCTCTTCAGTGAGACACCTACTGAGTAATCATCTAGGCCTTTAGGGGGCTGCAGCAGCCTTAGGCAGGTGGACAGTATACCAGGTGCCAGGGAGGCAGATATGTGCAGTTGTTTGTGCAACATTAAACTGAGGTAGATGTATTGAAATGAAATTGCCCACATATTTAATAAATATTTATAAATACAGGGTAATACAGGATAAAGTGGTTACTGAAGATGAATGAATAGAAGATGTATTAGAGGGATGTAGGTAGTGTAGGTGTTGTGTAAGCACGTCATGACCAAGTCATATGAAGTCATGAACTTAAATATACTTAGATACTGTATATTATAAGTATAATGTTGGTAAAAACATCCACTTTGATCATATCTGAAATGTTCTCTTGCTGCAATGACTTTTTAACAACATTTTGAAGACCACCTCAAGTTTGTTTTATGTTTCCTGAGTCACATCCTTCACTTACCTCTTGTCTTTCTTTGTGTCCTGTTCCCCAGAGACACTCATTTTGGAGGTCATGTCTTACAGTTGTAAACATGAAACACACACACACTTCAGAAGACATGTTTACTTCAGTCCAACATGGGTGTGTTAAATCTAACGCTATCATCACACAGTTCACTTACAGAGAATGTTTTACAGTCCAATCGTCACTAAATGGAGTTTCACTTTAACTCCGACTGGATTGACTGGTTTAGTCAAAATAATTTTTAGAGCAGGAGGTGGAGTAAATAAATACACACACACAAAACAACATTTTTGGTTTGTGGTTTTAGCATGAGTGAATTTTCTGTTTTATCATTTCTAGCACAAAACTGGGAGAGGTGTGTGTGTGTGCACACGCGTGTGCGTGCGGTGGCTCAGTGGTTAGCACAGTGGTGGCTCAGGGTTCCATTCGCACAGTGGCCCTGTGTGTGCGGACTTTGCATGTTCTCCCCATGCTGCAAGGGTTTCCTCCCCAGTCCAGAGACAGACATGCGTTTCCTAAGTGTCCGCAGTGTATGAATGGGTGTATGAATAGATGTATGAATCACTGCGCCTGGGGGCCATCTTCACTCGACCTGACTTAGTCTTGCCACTGGATCATGGTGGTCACTGGGAAGGGGGAGTGAGACTGATGCTGCACAAGTCTTCCTCACTATAATCCAATTCACACCCCAGTTTGTGTTCTCCATAATGGAGACAGAAAATGTAAACTTTGGTCTTCGTCGAAATCGACGGATGAACTCCTGTGTCTGTGTGTGTATAGTCAAAATAATTTTTAGAGCAGGAGGTGGAGTAAATAAACACACAATTAAATTTTTGGTCTGTGGTTTTAACATGAGTGAATTTTCTGTGTTCTTTCTAATACCAAACTGTTGTGTGTGTGTGTGTGTGTGTGTGTGTGTGCGCGCGCGCACGCACATCTACCTCTATGGCTGCAAAAGACCAACAGGAAGAATCTACATTATGCTTGCCTAAAGAATGCTGCATGGCAACTTCAGGAAAAGAACACCACCAACTATCATTACAGCCTGTACCAACTTCTACAAATCAATCAACACTGTTACCAGGAAGTTCTTTTGGAATGTTCTGTTTAAATTTGATAAATCACATGATCACAGGAGGTCATGTGACTCTTTTCTGTCAGCTCATGAGTGAAACAGTGGTATGTCCTGGCACCCGTCTTCTTCAACATCTTATGCTTATGTGTCATCCATCTTCTCCACAAGGAGCTTCACTATGAATGGGAGTCTGTTCAACACCAGGAGGTTTCAACTGACCACAAAGCTGTCCAGAGAGCAAATCCTAGATCTACAGTATACTGATGAGTGTGCTCTTGTGGCTTTCTCTCCACAGGATGCTGTAGTTTTCAGAACCTGCAACAGTATAGGGCTCTCGGTTAACACCTCCAAAACAGCTGATCTATCATTCGAGCACTGGAACACCACACACACTGCCATTCTTCAAAATTACCCAGAAATCACTTACTGTCCTGCACATTACTAACTGGACACTAAGATTTTTTTTTTTTTTTTTTTTTTTTTTTTTTTACAGAATCACTTACCTTTTGAGGAAATACCAAACATTGTCAACGTTTACTATCAGAGTGGGAACATTAACCCTTTCTCACAGTACACTGGCGTTCCATTCCAAATGAGTACCTGTTAAACCTCAATAGTCTTTGCATAGCCGTAATCCTCCCTCTTTCTTCTTGACAAAGAATAAGTTGGCTAATGCAGGTGATGTTGAGGGGAGAATGTTCCCCCGTTTCAGAGCCTCCTCAATGTATTTGTTCATGGCTTGGGTTTCCTTACTGGACAAGGGGTAGATGCTAATTATACAGTGCATAGGGAAAGTTTTCACACCCTTTCAGGTTTTCCACATTTTGGTGTTTGAGACTCATCTTAAAATGTATTCAACTCTTTCCTCTTCAGTCTACACATAATACTCCACAATGACAAAGCAAACAGTTTTGAATATTTGCAAAAAATAAGAGAGAAGTGATGCATTTACAGTTACATTAATTCATTTATCAGACACTTTTATCCAAAGAAACTTACAAATGAGGAAATACAGATGGGAAGATGCTGATGTCTAAAATATCCCTGGTGGGTCCAAGAGTAGCTTCACTTCTAATCCTGGTTTATTGTAGTTCAGATTCAGTTCTCTCAGATGTAATGAGCAGTTCATCCTCCGAGCTGAAACCAGAGCAGCACAGCCTTCACCTGTTATGCTGCAGTTACACAGCCTGATGGAAGAAGGAGAATCAACACAGAATAGTGCACAAACACTTATATTTGAAAGACTGTTCATTGCTTGTGGAATTCATGTTGGTCAAGTGTCAACCATATGCCAAAAGAGTTGAGTCATTGTTATGGTGGATGTGTTGATTCATCCAACAGCTAATGCTAAGTATACCCTACATAAACATATCAGTGAAATGCTCACCCTGATAGTTTTCATTATTGCCAAAAGCTTTAATCATGCAAATGTACAAACTGATACTCCACCCCTTGCATAAATGGAGTAGCAAGAGTATTCACATCTCAGAGGACCTCACCTGGTCAACCAACACCAACTCACTGGCCATCAAAGACCAAGGCCTCCAGCATCGTGGATGGTCCTAGCCCACCCCGTCCACAAACTGTCTGCCCCTCTTCCATCCAGCAGATGGTTTTACAGCATTTGATATGGACTACCAGCCTGGGTAACAGCATCTACCCAGAGGCTGTCACATTCTCCTTAAATCCTTCCAATCAAGCAGGAGCCACACCTGATTCCACCTGTTTAATCAGCTGATCTTGGCTTTCAATAGACTCAGGTATGACTTCTGCTTGGTTGGAATGAAAACCTGCACCCACACCAGATAAGATTAGACACCAATGCCTTAAATCAATGTTTACAATGATGATAGACCCCTGTTCTTTAAATAAAGCAGGGTGCTCACTCACACCTGATTGGCATCCTATTGATTGAAAACACCTGACTCTAATTTCACCTTCAAATTAACTGCTAATCCTGGAGGTTCACATACTTGCCGCTCACGGATATGTAATATTGGAACATTTTCCTCAGTAAATAAATAATGAAGTATAATATTTTTGTCTCATTTGCTTAATTGGGTTCTCTTTATCTACTTTTAGAACTTGTGTGAAAATCTGATGATGTTTTACTTTTCAGTTAACTGGATTAATAAATGTCAACCTTATTTCAAACACTCTAAGCCTGTGAGTCAGAGTTGAGAAGTGGAGAATATTGTGATACACTTTTAGCTGCCTTCAACGCAGCCTAATTGGTAGCCATGCCTTTACAGTGCAGGTAAGATTTTATGATTCTCACTTACAGCTATTTTTGTAAACACATAGCTTTTTCTGTTTATCGGGGTGGGGAAGTTGTTTTAGAGATTGTGGTATGCATATGAACAGAAGCTATTGGTATGTGGGAGACTCTGGGAACTTTCAAGAGATAGTAAAGTTTAAGAACAAATTGAAATCGAGTACAAAATATAATAAACTACAGAATTACTAAGGAGTGAACTTGAACTGCGGTAATAATCAAGACAAGTCACTGGAGGGCCTTTATGTCATTTGGTCCCTTGTTAATTCTTTCAGAGAAAAAAAGATGTTAAGGTTGTCATTTATACAGAATATACTTGCATGTAATTTTTAATGTAATAGATGATTATATTTAAGGTCTTAATTGTCATGTATAAAGATGAATGAGGTACTAAAACATTACTGTATAGTGGTATTGTATACACTTATTGTTGCCTGTGACTGGAATTATTTTGTTTAACTGATATAATGATGTAATATGATTTTTTCAATCTTCTCTTTGGTGTCAGAAAACGATGGCACAAAGTTCAACACAGGTATGTGCCTTTACAAAATCTTTTGAACAGTTGTTAGTAACTGTAATAAAATTTTAAGGAGGAATTTGCAAATGAAAACATTACGTGATAATACAAATTAATTCCAGATCTGGAATCATTATAAGTTAAGGATTAGATAATAACTGATTCTTAGATCCAGTGTGATTGTTTGTAGAAAGTACTTAAAAAGTAATGCTGTTAGATTAGATACGCAGGTCTGTTAGGACAGCTACATGTATGTAGGCTACAGTGGAGAAGCTTTATTTTACAAGTGGTGGGGATAAAAGTTGTCAGGATGGTAGATGGTTGCAACTGTACAGTTTCCTGGCGTCCCTGCACATTAATAGAGTTATAGACTAGGTTCAGTCTCCATGATGAATTAACACTTAATACTCCAAATAGAAGGCTAATGAGACAGAGGATTTGTAGATGTCAAAAAGTAATTAGACTTTATTGAAACAATTTTGAAAACAAAGAGTGAAGAAACTCGAATCCACAAGACACATATGCGCCTGCCAAAATAAGGGTCCTTAAATAATAGGATAGCTCCCACCTCATGGGTCTGCCAAAGCCATAGCCCGAACAGGGCAAATAGGATAGTTCAATCACTTATCCTACCACACGTGCATGAACATGCTCAATGTGGGAAACCCCGCTAACACAGGAATGACTATATTGGATTTAAGTTCCGTGGACACACCCACCGCACATCACAGCTAACTGCATAACATCAGTTATCTACACTGACTGTATTATTAAAAACCAGACTGTGTATTATTAAACTATTCAGTGTGTGGGTAAGTATGTAGTACATATATGTTTGTAGTGCAAACACTAATTCATTGAGATAGTGGAGCAGAACAGAACAACAACTCATTTTACAGGCCACTAAAAAAAAACCTCCTCATTAGTTTTTACACTGTAGCATCATTCTCACTGGCTGTGGTTTTAAAAAAAAATATTTTTCATTAAAACCACACTGCCCTCTGGTGGATCCACAGGGAACCATCTGGAACTGTTGAGTATTAAAAGTGCTCAATGTTAGATATTTTTAAATAATTGAACAAACTACAGCACTAATAGTGCACAAATAAATGATTTCAGATGCAGATTGATCACCATGGAAGTGTAATGAAAAAATAAAAAAAAAATAATAAAAACTACATCATGTTTCAAGTTCAATTAACTTTATTGTGATTCATCCACATAAAAATATGAAATACAAAGACCCAGAGTTAATCAGTAAGTGTGTAGCGGAGTGTGAGGCTTGAATAGAGATCGGTGAGTCACACACACTGCTGTTTTTATTAATACTAGTCATTACATAATACATCCAGTCAAATCCAGGACCGTTTATTAGCAGAACTGATCATATATGAGTAATTAGTCATTGTTGCTTTTTAAACTTATGAAGTTGTATATCAATAATGTGAATAAATTTGATTTAATTTTATAGAAATGAAATGGTAACCAGTACGTTCGCCTCACACCTCCAGGGTCTGGGGTTCGAGTCCTGCCGTGGCCCTGTGTGTGTGGAGTTTACATGTTCTCTCAGTGCTGCGGGGGTTTCCTCAGGGTACTCCGGTTTCCTCCCCCAGTCCAAAGACATGCATGGTAGGCTGATTGGCGTTTCTAAAGTGTCCGTAGTGTATGAATGGGTGTGTGAGTGTGTATGTGATTGTGCGGTGGATTGGCACCCTGTCCAGGGTGTACCCCGCCTTATGCCCGATGCTTCCTGGGATAGACTCCAGGGTCCCCGTGACCCCGAAAAGGAGTAAGCGGTAGAAGATGGATGGATGGATGGATGGATAATAATAATCATCATCATCTCTCTCTGTGGTCATATCTTCCTCCGATGGGTTTGGCCACACAGAAAGGCAGAAAGTCTCGAGTATACAGCGGCTGTATATTTACAATCCCACTATGAGACATGACATACAGACGCACACACAGACACACACAGTCACTGTCTGTCAGTTGAGTGTGTATATACTGCTATATTGAATAAAATAGTGTTTGTATTTAATGAAATATGACACTTCTGAGTGTATAAAGTCTCTATATATATATATATAATATTTTGTGTCAATTTTTTAAAAACGCATAACTGAAGATTATATTACAAAATCATAATTTTTTGGGGAAAAAAAAGTCAGCCATCTTGGTCATGTGCAGGAGATTTTTCAGTGAGCCAAATACACACAACTGTCTCTATACAAAATGGTGTAAAAAACAACCCATCTGGTAAAAACATCCATGCCACGGTTAAAGTCACAGAGATCAGACTTTTCCTCCATTCTGATGTTTGATGTGAACATTAACTGAAGCTCTTGACCCGCATCTGCATGGGTTTATGCATTGTGCTGCTGCCACATGATTGGCTGATTAGATAACTGCATGAATGTGCAGGTGTACAGGTGTTCCTAATAAAGTGGACGGTGAGTGTATGTTCTTCACAACACTTTGTAATGTTTATTTGTACAGGTTAATGTAATCCACAATCATCTGAGGTTGAGAATTGGAGATCAGAATTTAAAGGTCTTGAACCTGTAAAGAAGTGGAAAAGAGTAAATGATCAGATATTCATCAGATTTATCAGAATCAATTATCAGACTCCTCACAAGAAAAATCAGTGTGTGTGTGTGTGTTTCTGTCAGTAACTCACTCTAGTTTCTCCAGTTTACAGTGTGGATCCTTCAGTAGATCAGAGAGCAGCTTCTCTCCTGATTCTCCTGGATTATTGTAGTTCAGATTCAGTTCTCTCAGGTGTGATGAGGTGTTTGACCTCAGAGCTGAAACCAGAGCAGCACAACCTTCACCTGTAATACTGCAGCCTACCAGCCTGTAGAGAGATCAACAATTATAGATCAACCTACACACTAACACACACAAAAAAACACAAGGAGGAAACCAAAGACAGATTCTTGTTTCAGTTGAAGCTGTAAAAATGTCTGTCACTTCAAATGAAATAAAAAACGTTAATAAAGCAATGTGACATTTTTCCACATTCTGGGGACAATTTCTGGTAGACCGAACTTTTGAGGATGAGCAGACACACACACTATTATTTTGGTATTTCTAAATTGTAGGTACTTGTGAACAATATGGGGACACAATTTACAAACAGTTGGGAAGGTGCTATAATGCATATTTCCAAGATAATTGATTAAGTCACATGAATAACAACATGTCTTATTTTTAATCTTAAACATTCTGCCATTTGCAATGCAGTATTTTTGCACAGATAGTATTTTCAGGCAATTACTAATTAACACTCAAAAGTTTGTCACAAATGAAATGTAAAAAAGTAGTAAAAAATAAAATTGTACAATACAAAATACCAACCATAAACTTAATAATAATAATAATAATAATAAACTAAAACTACCAATGATCTGTGCAAATAAAACCAAATGAAACCATGCAGACATTTTTCTGGGTTATATTTTTTTCTTTTAAGGGCAGTGATTCTATTCTTTACAAAGAACTTAACGGACAACCAATCCCTGCCTTTCAGTGCAACAGGCTCAGCTTTAATACAGGCCTCACAATGTTTTTTTCCTGGCACTGTGCAAGTTTTTATGAACCTGTAAAGATGTTTTTCAACTGCTTTCACTTCACTGGTCTCCCATTTCTTTTTCTTTACCACCTTAACAAATGCAAGACGAAGTTAGTCAAAACATACAATGTCTTTCAATTTCATGAAAACAATCATGTTTTGTTTATCAGACAATACCTTTGGGAACAGATGTGGTACTGGTTGGTTCTGTTGCTTGCTCAGATGAGGTTTCCTGGGCTTGCTCTGTAGATGGTTTCAGTTCTGGCTCAATATCTACTTAAACACAGAACAAGTGCACTCTTTTTGAATGCATCCTAAACGAGTAAGGACACCTCATAATAATAATAATAATAATAATAAACAACTACAAGTTGTGCATTTTCTGAAGAATACAGTGATTGTGGAGCTTAAAATGTGGTCACTATGGTGTTGCTAGGTGGTTGTGGATACAATTATACACGTTAAGATGCTATCTACATGTACCAAGCCATTAAGGATTACATAAAGGCCTAGCTAACCTTCCGTCTCCCATATACCATACTTGCCCTATCAATAGATAAAACCTAGTTTGGAGCCGCCCACATCACAGGCTTTTCACTGGAGCAGACACCCATCTTATCTGGTGTTTCACCGAATTAAGCCTACACTACCACAAGAAGCATCAACAGTAATAAGCCCCACTGGCACCAGAAATGCATGCTCAGTGCCACTGGTTACACCACTCTACCACTCACTGATGAGTATGCTTCCCGGCAAAAACAACACCATGAAGACCAAAACACCCCCAAAACACCCAAACACACAGGAGTGCTTTTCATAGGCTCTGTATATAAGAGTGTAAAGCTCACCTTCTTCATCTGATTCATTCTCTGTTCCTGAGAGTACCACCTTGTCATGGGTCATGTTACTGAAAAGTTTCCACAGGCCAGCACTAGTTCCAGGAGGTGCAGGTCCCATATAAGCACTTTGTGAAAGCATTCTGTTCTTTCCTGGTTTGGGATGGGAGTGATCATTTTTGCACAGTTTACACCGTTTCATATGACACCAGAGAAACTTTCTAGCAAAGAGCCCTTGGCAGTTGCAGCAGTGCACAAGGGTATTGAAATCACAATCTTTTCATGGCTTCTTACAAGGTACAAGCTCACCTTCTCCATGCTGTACAACTTCAGCACTATGTGCAAAATTCCCCCTGTTCCTGTGGTGATCTAGCAAGTTTTTCCTTTCTTTTGAACCTTTTGGAAAACTCAAAGCTTTCTAAACTTCAGACTCAGTGCTATGAAACTGCTCTGAGTGTCTTGACATTTTTGATAGTGGTTTGCTGCAAAACAAACAGTTCTGTTTCTTATCATACACTCTCACTTTACTAGTTGGCTTTGAAACTCATCTGAACAAAACAGCGCTTGACTGGTCAGGTACAACTTCAGATTCATTGGAAACTGTAGCACTAGACTGACCAGTGCTAGGACTGAGTAAAGGACATCTTTTTGTCCTTTTCCTTTCAGAAACTGAAATCACATGACTGCAGGCACTTTCATCTGAGCTACTACATGAAGACTCAGGGGCATATTCATCTTCACTATTTTCCACACTACTGATGGAGCACGCATCATGGCTGTTTACCTCATCAAGCTAAAAAAAAAAACAATACAACTTTAATATGAAGTAATTAAAAAGGTCAGAAAAGTGACAATTTATCCAACCTGAGGAGTGCTTGTTTCCACTTGTGACTGCGGTATACAATACTGGTCACCAGCAAACGTTTCAACTGGCACCTGCTGAGTTAAAAAACAAACAAATGGCGAGGTTCTCCGCGAGGCCAGGAAGAGGAGCGAGCTTCTCCGCAAGACTCAAGGGGGGAGCGAGGTTCTCCGCGAGGCCAGGAAGAGGAGCGAGGTTCTCCGCGAGGCCAGGAAGAGGAGCGAGGTTCTCCGCGAGGCCAGGAAGAGGAGCGAGGTTCTCCGCGAGGCCAGGAAGAGGAGCGAGGTTCTCCGCGAGGCCAGGAAGAGGAGCGAGGTTCTCCGCGAGGCCCAAGGGAGGTACGATGCTCTCCGTGGAGCATGAGGGGGGAACGATGTCCTCCGTGGAGCAGGAAGGGGAAGCGACATACTGAGAGAAGCAAAGAAAAGGAGCGACGTCTTTAGCGGAACATGGAGGCAGAGTAACATCCTCAGCCGAGCAGGAAGTCAGAGCGACGACCTCAGCCGAGCAGGAAGTCAGAGCGACGACCTCAGCCGAGCAGGGAGGCTGAGCGACGACCTCAGCCGAGCAGGGAGGCTGAGCGACGTCCTCAGCCGAACAGGGAGGCGGAGCGACGTCCACAGCCGAACAGGGAGGCGGAGCGACGTCCACAGCCGAACAGGGAGGCGGAGCGACGTCCACAGCCGAACAGGGAGGCGGAGCGACGTCCACAGCCGAACAGGGAGGCGGAGCGACGTCCACAGCCGAACAGGGAGGCGGAGCGACGTCCACAGCCGAACAGGGAGGCGGAGCGACGTCCACAGCCGAACAGGGAGGCGGAGCGACGTCCACAGCCGAACAGGGAGGCGGAGCGACGTCCTCGGCGGGGCATGGAAGCGGAGCGACGTCGGCGGAGCATGATGGCTGAGCGAGATCCATAATAGGGGAGAGAGGGTGGGAGTGGGTTTCCGCCCTGACCACCGACTCCCCCTCCGGTCGGCGTGACTTGACGTAGTCCTTTATGAACGCCGGGTGTGGCCTGGTGCATGGTCTGTCCAGCTGCGGCAGGCCTAGCATGCGGTTATTCTGAGCGAGCAGTTCATCTGTCCTTCTTCCCTGCTCCAGTAGTCCTATATACCACTCCGCATATGCTGCAAACCAGGCGTCCATCGTGGTGATCTGCTGCTTCTTATAGTGGGTCTTTCGTTCTGTCATGAATCGAGGTTGAGCCAGAAGCAAGCGCAGATAATGACATTTATTGAAACAAACGTACTATGAAACAAAGACACGAACACAACTTGGTAGAACACTGTGGCATGAAACAAAAACACCGAGACATAAACAACAAGAGTCTAAGACAACGAAAGACAAGCAAACAGTGCAGACAAGGACTATATATACACACGAGTGTTCATTAACAAAACGTGAGTCAGGTGCAGGTGGTCATGTGACAGCTAGTGCAGTGCAGTGGCTGATGGGAAGTGGAGTCCAGAGTTTCTTGATATGTGACAATACCCATGTACACTAATAATCCCATTTGCTAGTTTAACCACACATTTAACATACTGTAATAAAAAGGACAGATTGCAGAACAGAAAAATGGGCAGAAAACTAATAACCAGAGCTTTTTTTAAAGAGCTTTCCATGATCCTGGATTCAGCTAAACTTTCAAGTTACAAGCAAGTGTTGGTAGCAAAGTTACAAGATTAGACACACAAAGATAGCATAGGGTGGACCGTGAATGCATTTTACAAAGCAATGAACAGCACCTTTACAGAATCTAGGTCCAGCCGTTGGGTCAGCAGGCCAAGAGCAGTAAACTGATAGCAGTGAAAGCGATTGCTAGAAGTTATTTAGGTACTGTAGAGGCTGGTCCCAAAAGAGATCAACACAAATGGAGGGTCCCTAATACTGGCATAACACTATGTGAAATGGAGCTGTGGAACAGCAACAGTAAGAGAGAAATAGCTTCTGTGCAGCAGAGTTAAGGAGTTGGAGGCAATGAGATTAGTATTCGTAGCACAGTGAAGGTGCCGCGTTACAGCTGCAAAAAAAAATTAGTATTAGAAAAAAAGTGCATAGCTGAGGTACAAGACTGTGGTCAGAGACATCCCTCAGCATCATTAATGGGGCGCTAGAAAAGAAGTAGTTGGAGTAAAGTAAATTAGGATTAGCAGTCAAACAACATAACTAAGGTGCAGTGATGCACTGGTGTCGCTGCTGAGTAGTTAGATGAGAGGGCATATTGTAGCAGCGCTGACATGGATCTGAAAATGAAAAATTTATAGCACATAAAAGCAGGAACATGACACGCATAACACAGACCAGTCACCACGTTGCAGTGAAGCAGTGACTTAGAAGGTAGGAGAGGGGGCATCTTGCAACAGTATTAAGGCAGTCCTGGTAAAAGTACATGAATTTAGGTTTGGAAAATACATAGCACAGCTGGGGTGCAGCTCTGAGATGGATGAGTCAATGAGCATAGTCTGAAAGAGAGAAGCTCAAGAGGTTAGCAAATGCATAGCCTGGTTGAGGTGTGGCATCTCATAGTGTTGTCATGGTTGTAGTATATGAGGTAGGTGAGCAGAGTCCACAGGAGAAAAGCAGAATGTGTTAGTATATGCATCGCAAGTTTAAGGAGCAGCACTGCATAAAGCTCATAACTGAGCAAGTTTAAGGAGCAAGTTTAAGGAGCAGCACTGCATAAAGCTCATAACTGAGCACTCCATTGCCTACATTGGCAGAATACATTGTGCAGACATAGCATTTACTGTTTGGAACTCGCATGAATTAAAGCAGTTTAATTACATGGATGTGGGAAGCAGATTTCTGCTGTGAATGTTGGGTGCACTGGGTAACATCTCCAGAGGTACCACCCGACTCCAGACGATTAGTGTCTTTGTCCATTCCATACTTTGTCACCTGAAACAATGACAGTCACTGTTAAATATAAAAGTAGAGGGTAAATCCTGTTACAGAAACAGCATTTAGCATGTGAGCAGTGCCATATAGTGCCTGATTGGCACTGTTCTAAGCATCTCTAGACACTCTACGTCCATCCCTAGACACTCTACAAGCTCAGAATATCAGTTTATTCTTCAACCACAATGTTATGTAATGGAGTGATGCTGTAAAAATACATATACATTCACTATTTGGCATCTAATTATCCAAGATTGCTACAAGAAGTAACATTCTTACTTTACTCCTCCAGGGACAATCAGCATTTCCATAATTATATGTGACCTCCTCTCCAGGTGTTATGTCTCTTAAAGCAAAAAGGCACAAATGGGGCTTTCCTTTCACAATGATTCTCTTCATTTTGCAGTTGGGGTTAATGTGATCATCATTAACCAGTCTTCCAAGAGTGCCATCATCCCTTGCAGCATCAATACTGAATTTGAACAAAACAGAAGACATTTATTTAGTGACCAACAAAAATAAAATCTTTAAAAAATAATAATCATATTTTAAGTGTATAGCTGCAGAATTAAAAACCCCAAATATAACAAAACATTAAATACTTTGTCACAGTGACACTCAGTACGTTTACATGCACAACAATAATCCACTCTTAACCCGATTAAGACAATACTCTGATTAAGAAACTAGCATGTAAACAACAATTTTTAATTACCTTAATCTGGCTAAAGTCATACTCGAAGTAAACACAAAACGAATTAAGACATGTGGAATATTCCTGTTTTAGTCACATTATCGGGGTGTATTACAGACATGTACACACCTTAATCACACTATTAACATCATGGGAGTTTTCACCACATTTTGTGACAGGACAGGTATACACACGGAGGTGCTCAACCGTTTTACGGCAAACAAGAGAGCATGGCTGCATCCCAAACCGCGCACTTACTTACTACAGTATATAGAAGGTGAAATACATATATATCAGCTGCTATATAGTAGATAAGTACGCAGTTTGGGACGCAGCCCACGGCTTCAAGCAGTCGTATATTTACATATATAGCATGACTAATAAACTGCACTTGAAGCTTTCGTGAAATTAACACCCAAAACAGTACACGGTACCATAACGAAGACCAACTGTATGTCGATACGTGAAATTCTGGAGGGACGTCGGACGGCGTGGCGTGGGGACGTAATGACGTGTGCCGTTAATCGATTTATGTTCTATAACGTGTATAATTATCTATAACAATACGTATATTGAATATCTATAACAATAATTAAATTACTGCTGTCCATGTAAACATAGTCAATGTTGTTCATAATAATAATAATAATAATAATAATATTATTAAGTCTCCACAGTTTCCTTCTTCCTCTTTTAAGTAATGACAAGTCTTCTAAACTCTACAGAATGTGTCTACAACTCACACCTGATCATGCATTTTGAGTTAATGAACATGGCATTTTGTTAAATAGAAATAGTAGTGAACGAATAAATGACTACAAAGCACAGTATAGCTGTCCTGTGTAAAACAGGTGAGGATATGTGAGGCATATGGAGCTGGATAATCGAAATGCTACTGGATATAAAGGTAATGTCTGACGCGTGATTCAGGTGAGCTGCGCATCAGAAACGCAGCACAGCAGTTCAGGACCCTCATTCTAATCGAGAGGCACTGTGCTGCGTTTATGATGCGCAGCTCACCTGAATCACGCGTCAGATGAATGCGGATACACATTTAACAAAAGAAAAACACTCGAAAGGCATTTGATAAAAACTATTAAAATATTTTTTTCTGATAACGGACAATACTGTTGTTAAACACGATTCAGAACCGAGGTGAATCACAGACTAAACTGTGAGCAGGTATTTAAAAATGGCGCCGGCGCGACCAAAACATCGGCGCTGCGGATATATAATGTTAGCTTTCTCCGGATGTAAATATTAACGAGTCACAGTAATAAACTGTTAATAAACTAATCTAATCTAATATCATTCTCTCGAGTCGATTTCCCCTCAGACCATGTCTTAGTGAAGCGAGGCGAGGGAAAACTTTTTTCACAGCTAAACTTTAACTGTGCATTTAAAACCCCCGCAGCTCATACCGCATACACTACCGAAATGGATAAAGGAAATATATAGGAGTACTCACGTCCAGAATTTATCGTGCCAGATGAAGTCGAACATAAATCCTTTCAAGTTGTTGTGGTAAATTCGGTGTCTTCTGTTACTTTCCAGAGAGTTGATGAACTCTCCTTTAGTGAAGTGCGTCATGGTAAACACTCCCCTGCCTTGTTTAGGAATAACAAAGCATGCTAACTAACCTACTGTTTTATCACCATAAGTCCAACTTTATTTATTTATATGGTTATCCAAAGTGACTTACAAATGAGGAAATACTGGCAAATTATTGGTTATTTATTCATTCTTAATATTATTAGGTTTACACTATAATAGTGACAATAAAATAAACACAATGTGAAAGTGATGATCTGACCTCAGTATCTCCAGTGTACAGTGTGGATCCTCCAGTCCAGCAGAGAGCAGCTTCACTCCTGAATCCTGCAGGTTATTGTGACTCAGGTCCAGTTCTCTCAGTCTGGAGGAGTTTGATCTGAGAACTGAGGACAGAACTCTACAGCTTTCCTCTGTGAGCATACACTCACGCAGACTGGGAGAGAAATGATGATATATCAGAACACTGACATCTAGGATATCGAGGATCAACACTGTCAATACTTTCAATGTTGATATTTCCTTTAAAAACTGAAAACTTAAATGTCAATACTTAATGTGTTTATTTATTTATTTATTTGTTATTAAAAGATTGTGACCCTTCTGCCATCTGCACACATGCAGTCAGAGAGAGATGCACAAATGAGAGAGAGGAAGAGATTAGAGTAATTATCTGATTAGAGTAATTACTGACGAGCATTATTCAGTCAGTTCACTCTTAATCTGTATGTAAAGAAAATGTATTAAACATAAACAAAAATAAAATTCTACTGTATGTAATGATGTTCTCTTCAATACGCTCCTCATTCTCTTTACATACAGATTAAGAGTGAACTGACTGAATGATGCTCGTCAGTAATTACTCTAATCAGTACCATTAGTGTTATATTAAAATAATAACTGCACTAATAAATTAAGAATAAAAAGATACCTACTCAGCTTTTCTGGAGGCTTTGACCACTGGCAGCAGATTCAGAAGACATTCATCTGATGGTTGATATTTCCTCAAATCAAACACATCCAGATCCTCTTCTGAGTTCAGCAACACAAACACCAGAGCTGACCACTGAGCAGGAGAGAGTCTGACTCCACTGAGACGACAGTCACCCCTTCTGTTCAGGTAATGTTGGACTTCCTGCACTAGAGAATGATCATTCAGTTCTTTCAGACAGTGGAACAGATTGATGGATTTCTCTGGAGATGGATTCTCCCTGATCTTCTCCTTGATGTACTCAACTGTTTCCTGTTTGCTGTGAGAACTGATTCCTGTCTGGGGCAGTAGGTCTCGTAAGAGAGTCTGATTGGACTCCAGTGAGAGACCCAGAAGGAAGCGGAGGAGCAGGTCCAGGTGTCCATTCTCACTCCGTAAGGCCTTGTTCACTGCACTCTTCAGGAAATCAGACATGTTTGACTTGATGAAAAGATCAAACCAGATTTTTTGTTTTGCAACAGAGTGGATGAAGGAGAGAAATGTGTATAAAGCAGCCAGAAACTCCTGAACACTCAGATGTACAAAGCTGAACACTTTCCCCAGGTGAAGCCCAAACTCCTCTCTGAAGATTTGGGTACACACTCCTGAGTACACTGACACTTCTCTCACATCAATGCCACACTCTCTCAGGTCTTCCTCATAGAAGATCAGGTTTCCTTTCTCCAGCTGTTGGAAAGCCAGTTTTCCCAGTGCCAGGATTCTCTCTCTGGTCTGCTGAGGATCAGGGTCACATTTCTGATGGTACTTTTGGTCCTTGTGTTTGATCTGAAAGATCAGGAAGTGTGTGAACATTTGAGTCAGAGTCTTGGGGATCTCTCCACGCTCTGCTTCACCCAACATTCTCTCTAGAACAGTGGCTGAGATCCAGCAGAAGACTGGGATGTGGCACATGATGTAGAGGCTTCTTGAAGACTTCATGTGTGAGATGATTTTATTGGCCAGGCTCTGATCACTGATCTTCTTCCTGAAGTACTCCTCTTTCTGAGGATCACTGAACCCTCGTAACTCTGTTACCTGGTCTACACACTCAGGAGGGATCTGATTGGCTGCTCCTGGTCGAGAGGTTATCCAGAGGAGAGCAGAGGGAAGCAGATTCCCCTTGATGAGGTTTGTCAGCAGCACATCCACTGAGGCTGACTCTGTCACATCACACAATCTCTCATTCTTCTGGAAATTTAGAGGAAGTCGACACTCATCCAGACCATCAAAGATGAACAGGACTTTGTTGATCTCACAGTCTATTAATCCTAATTCTTTTATTTCTGGGAAAAAGTGATGAAGATCCATCAGACTGAGATGTTCCTGCTTCATCAGGTTCAGCTCTCTAAAGGGAAGTGGAAACATGAAGAAGACGTCCTGATTTGCTTTTACTTCAGTCCAGTCCAGAATGAACTTCTGCACAGAGACTGTTTTTCCAATTCCAGCAACTCCTTTAGTCAGCACTCTTCTGATGGACTTGTCTTTAAAGAGATCATTACATTTGATGGGTGTCTCCTGTGCTGCTGGTCTCCTGGACGCTGTCTCAATCTGTCTCACCTCATGTTCATTATTGACGTCTCCACTCCAGCCCTCTGTGATGTAGAGATCTGTGTAGATCTCATTCAGAAGTGCTGAACTTCCAGGCTGTGAGATTCCTTCATTAATTCTTTTACATTTCTCTCTCAGTGTGGATTTGAGTTCTCGCTGGTGCACAGAGACGAGTTCTGATAAAAAGAAGAATAAAATGTAAACTCTATGATCATCTCTGTTGACTATTGATATTTTCATAGCTGTGTATCATATGTAATGTCAGTACTTATCTGTTATTATATTGTGTTGATAAAAGCACATCATTATGATGAGATGTGTTTAATAAATTTCGAGCAGTTTCCTTCCTCTAAAGTTAAAGTGATGTTATAACCCCATGAGCTCTTACTGTTCTGCAGTGTGTTAGCGAGATCTGTGAGGTTCATGTTCTTCAGGAAGTGCAGTGTGATCTTCAGCACTCCCTCTCTGACACTGCTCTGATCCTACTCCTCCACCACCTCCCTCTCAGAGCATGCTGGGTAATCTGGACTCAGGAGCTTCTTAAATCTCTTCAGCTCATTCTTTAACAGACTGATGACTTTGTGCTCCAGCTCCTGATTTTGGATTAAACAAAATATTATAGCACAATAACAATTTTTTAAAATATTTCATTAAGAAAAAGCTAACATTAAAAAATTGCTTTTAGGTTAGATTAAATAATGCTCAAATTCTGTGCATCTCTAATATGAGCAGGCAGTGCAGTCCAGAGTCTAGGAGCGTAGGACGAGAAAGTCCTGTCCTCTACTGATCAAAACCATGTCTGTGGGACAGCCAGTAAACCAGTTCGAGATGAGCACAAATGACCCTTGGGAGTATATAAAGTTAAAAGTGCAGACAGATACTGAGGGGGCAGACCATGCAGTGCATTATATGTGAGCATACGGATTTTAAAATCAAGGTGAAACCTGACCAGGAGCCAGTGCAAGGACTTCAGTATTGAAGTGATGTGTTCATTTCTCCTGACACAAGTCAGGATCCGAGCAGCAGAATTTTGCACACATCGCAATCTGTTTAGTGTGACTTTAGGAACACCAGAAAGAAGTGCATTGCATTAATCAATATGAGAAAAAACAAGTGTTTCTGTTTAAGTCACAGGAGAAGATAGTATAGGGCGAAGTCTAGCGATATTTCTGAGATAAAAAACTGAATTCTTGACAGTAGATTGTACGTGTGGGTCAAAAGACAAACTCAAATCCAATATGACTCGTAGATTAAAACCGTGTAAAGATAAAGCCATGTACCTTTAACATTAGTGAACCAGCTTTACGTTCACGTGATGGAGGCTGAGATGGAAGCAAGTGCAGGTATGGCAGTTTAATCTAACAAGAAGTCCAAAGGATAAGGCAGAAGACAGGTGATCAGGCAAACAGCACAAACAGGGCAAGGCAAAGAGACAAAGTCATAAATGTAAGCAAAGTCAAAACTCCAGACTAAACAGACACGAAAATCAAGGCTTGGTAAACAACAGAGACAAACAGCAACTGAGTATGTACTTCACAAAGAGTGAATGCATTGAAAGTCCTTTTAATCTGTGGTTGTGATTGTGCAGTGAATTGGATGCAGGTGTGTGTGATTAGATTGAAGGTGTGTTCTGGGAATTGCGTTCCATGGCGGCCATGTTTGTAGGCCGCAGTGCAGGATGGGAATTGCAGTCACTGGTTTGATGTGATATGACATTTACGAAGCAGATGAGAAGAGCCAATAAGCAAAGCCTCAGTCTTATCACTATTAAGACACAAACATGTTTGGGGTCATCCATGTTTTTATCTCAGAAATACAATGTGAGAGAAAAGAAACATCCACATTTTGACCAGACTTAGAGTGAATATAAATCTCTAAAAATTACAACCTTCTGCCTTTACCATGTTGTCTATTTTTTTTCCACAAACATCTGAGAAAACTTACAAACACACAAATCTTTTACACACACACCTTGAATATGGACTCCAACTGACTTTGGCTGATTATTTTCAGTTGCACTGTCCTCTTTTCCGTTCTGTGAGAAAATAACACTCAGATATCATTATATTCTGTATTTGCTGAACAAAACACACTGATATACTGTATATACAGACAGCAGTCTATCATATTATTATTAAAATACATCACAAATTTAGTATTTTAGAAACAAATAATACATTTAGTTAGTGTAATTAGGTGGGACTGCGAGTGAGGAACATTCTAATGCATTAGACTGCACTCACCTCAGATCAGAAGAACTGTCCTTGAACAATATTGGATAATTCATTGACTGGTCACTCTTCATGGACACACAGCTGGGTTCTGGTGAGTCTGATCTCTTACCCTGATGCATCTTCTCCATTACACAGTCTTTTTTTTTGCGTTTCTCCATAGTTACAGGCAGTTAAACCACGTGTACGTGCCATGTATGTGCACATGGCAAATGGAGTATACTTTGAAAGGCTATGCGTATAACTGTGTGCATACACTAGCATACACGTAAAAAATCGAAGTATACCAGAGGCTTTATCCATATAGTTATCATGGATTTACCCCAAGCTCTGAACGCTGCACGCTGAAGCATGCATAGTAAATAGCATGTCTAATAGCATAGTAAATTTTTGTGTCTTGTTTAGATTACCACATCTATTTTAGTTTTGGATTCGGTCCTGTCTGTGCCCTTGTATTGTTATTAGTTGTTTCCTTCATGTGTCTTCATCATTCCCTTTTCCTCCTTGATTAGTTTGTCTATTTGTACCATTGTGTTTCTCTATCCTGTTGCAAAGAATTGTTCAGTGTTTAGCTGCCTCATCCTTGCTGAGCAGTTTTCCTCTGTGTCTATTGTTCCAGGTTTTCTTGACTTCTCATCTGTTTTTGATTTATGTTTTTGCCTCACCTACTCTGTTTCCTCATCACCTGACCCATGCTTGCTTTTGGATACTGTCTCTGCTTGTTGTTTTGGATTTATCTGCCTGAATCTCAATAAAAGCGTTTACTACACTTGCATCCGCCTCACCCTGCATAACGTGACAGAATACTTTGCCTGTAACATGGATGCAGCAGGAAGATCAGAGGGGATTTATACTAGGATGAACATGCCACTATTTGACTCTGTGAATTTTCCACAGTGGCTTGACACTGATTCTCAGGCTCCCTTCAATGGTTTTGAAAGCTCTTTGAATGGATTCTTCATTGAGTGCCAGCTTTATTTTAGGAGCCTGCTTGACCCCAAGCTAAAGGAAAGACAGTGGCTGGGGATTATGTTGTCCCAGTTCATCGGCTCAGTGTGGCAGTGGGTGGAGCTCCTGATCGCCACAGGTAACTTTGCTCTGGGAAGTGTGGCAGAGTTTGTATGCCTCCTCAGAGTGATCTACCGGAAGGGTGACTTCAACTTTAACGTGGAAAATGTTTTTGGGGATGGCCAGAATGTTAGATGAACCCACTAGGCTGTTCTGCATCTTCCACGAGGAGAAGTGGGCTGGAAATGAAGAGGCCAACCGGGAACCCTCCACAGACCAGCTCCAGCCAGAGGCAAACAGCGCAGACTCTCCTGTAGAACTCCCTCCAGAGGCCGATGGGACAGCCTCTGTCCCTAGCCTGAGACCAACAAGGTGGTTGTTCCAGTTTGAGGCCGATGATGAGGCCTCCCAAGTCTTGCACCTGCTTGAGGCTCACGGCACGACCTCCCAATTTGTTTTCCTACCAGAGGTTGACGGTGCAGCCTCCCAAGTTCTGTATCTTCCAGAGGCCAGTGATCAGGCCTCCCATGCCATGCTCAAGCGAGAGGCTGAAGAGATGGACTCCCAAGCCCTGCTCATGCCTGAGGCCAAAAAGACAGCCTACCGAGTCTTGCTCATGCCTGAGGCCAACGTGGTGGTCTCCTCTGCCAAGCTCCTGCCTTAGGTCAACGTGCTGACCTTACTTCCAGAGCTCCAGCCTGAGACCAGCAAGGTGGTCTCGCCTGCCAAGCATCAGCCTTAGGTCAATGTGGTGACCTCACATCCAGAGTTCCAGCCGGAGACCAAAAAGGTGGTCTCCAAAGTCAAGCTCCAGTCTGAGGTCAACATGGTGACCTCACTTCCAGAGCTCTAGCCTGACTCCTACTACTGACCTCTTTTCAGGGTTGTGTCTCCTTGCTTGTGTTGCTTGACCTTAGTGCAGCTTTTGATACTATAGATCATGCTATTCTCCTTGATAGATTAGAAAATGGTGATAGCATTAAGGGAATGGTCCTCTCCTGGCTCAGGTCTTATTAGACCGATCATTATCAGTTCGTAGATGTAATAGGAGACTTCTCCACACATACCGAAGTTAATTTTGGTGTTCCACAAGGTTCTGTTTTAGGCCCAATGCTTTTTACTTTATATGCTACCTCTGGGTCAAATTATTTGTAAACATGGAATTATCTTCCACTGTTAAGCTGATGATACACAGTTGTATGTTTCAGCGAAGCCAGAGGACAGACAGAAGCTTAATAAAGTTGAGGATTGTGTAAAGGACATTAGACACTGGATGCTTATTAACTTCCTTTTACTTAATTCAGACAACACAGAAGTACTTTTATTAGGCCCACGTGTAGCTAGAAGTAATCTTTCTGATCTCACAGTAACTCTGGATGTTCTTTCTGTGTCATCATGTGCAACAGTAAAAGATCTTGGAGTGATTATTGACTCCAGTCTATCATTTGATGCTCATGTAGATAATATTACTAGAATAGTCTTCTTTCATCTCAGAAATATTGCTAAGATACGAAATATCTCACTACATGATGCAGAAATATTAGTTCATGCTTTCGTCACCTTTAGACTAGATTACTGTAATGCCTTACTGTCTGGATGTTCCAGTGGGAGCATAAACAAACTCCAGTTAGTCCAGAATGCAGCTGCTAGAGTCTTAACTAGAACCAGAAGATACGACCACATCACCCCGATCTTATCCACACTGCATTGGCTCCCAGTGAAATTTCACATTTATTATAAAATACTACTACTGACCTATAAAGCACTAAACAGTCTCGCGCCACAGTACCTGAGAGAACTTTTGGTCTTTTATGATCCGCCACGCCTACTTAGATAAAAAGGTGCAGGCTATTTGTTGGTACCTGGCATAGTGAAGGCTACAGCAGGGGGAAGAGCTTTCTCTTATAGAGCCCCACAGTTATGGAACAGTCTTCCAATTAGTGTTCGGGACTCAGACACAGTCTCAGTGTTTAAGTCTAGGCTGAAAATGTATTTGTTTAGTCAAGCTATTGTGAATAGATTTTTCTTAGGTAAAGGAGCAGATCTAGAGGCTCACAGGTATAGAGTGTTGTGGTGAACTGTGATGTTTGGATGCTGTTGCCCCCACCCCGGATTCTTTATATTTCCAGATTTGTTGAGTTAATACTGATGTCTGGTGAAAATTTCATATGAATAGTCTCATTGGAAATATATTTACTGAAAAAAATGTCGATGTGTCCAATACTTATTTCCCGCACTGTAAATAAATAACTGCACTTAGATACTGCAGTCTAAGCAGTTACTGCTGCTTTATTAAACTTGTGTTCCAAGTAAGACAATATTTTATGAAAATAAAACATATGAAAATCATATGACAGAAATGCTGTATCCCCAATATGAAAGTGATGATCTGACCTCAGTGTCTCCAGTGTACAGTGTGGATTCTCCAGTCCAGCAGGGAGCAGCGTCACTCCTGAATCCTGCAGGTTATTTTCACTCAGGTGGGAGACTGCTTCAGGGGGAAGACTGCATCTAGTGGGAGACTGCTTCTTGTGGGAGACTGTTTCAGGTGAGAGACTGCTTCAGGTGGGAAACTGCTTCAGGTGGGAGACTGTTTCAGGTGGGAGATTGCTTCAGGTGGGAGACTGCTTCAGGTGAGAGACTGCAAATCATATCTCTACCCACCAGATGAGTGTTTTAAATAGCGGTAGTTGTGTCCTTTTGTCTTGTTCTCTGACACAACTTTTGCAATCACCAACATTTCTCTTATTTGTTTTTTTGAATGGGACAGTCCATATTTCAATATCCATGAGGTAATTTGCATCGACTATTTATGGATATTTGTGGGCGGTAACCAGGTGGGAGAAGAGGCCCTTTCACCTGTGCACGAGGTTTTATAAATCTGTTTTGTGAACCCTTTAGAATTTTCTATATTTCTGCATAAATATACACAAGTCCCAAAAGTAGAGAAAGAGAATGCAATTAAACAAATGACCCAAAACATATTATAGTTTATCATTTATTTATTGAGGAAAATGATCCAGTATTACATATCTGTGAGTCTATGAGTGGTAAAAGTATGTGAACCTCTAGGATTAGCAATTCATTTGAAGGTGAAATTAGAGTCAGGTGAAAATCTGATGATGTTTTAGATCATATTTATGCAAATATGTAGAAAATTCTAAACGGTTCACAAACTTTAAAGCACCACTGTACTGTATATTAGAATATTAATATCTGAATGTGTGTGTGTATGTCTCGTATGTACAAAGCCTCTCAGCAAATTTTTGGTCTTAGATTCTTAGAGATCAGTAAATGTATTAAAAATGTCCTTTGACTAAGAGTTATAACATCATATATTTTCCCTTTCAGTTTGAACCTGTCACTCAACAGCGAAATTTTAAAATATTCTGTCTTCAAAAACGCTTCAGTGACTAAATCCTTATGGTCACAGTGCAACTCACTGTACAACACACAATACAGACACACACACACACAGTATTTATCGTAATTATTGAACATATTATACTGTATGTTTCATATTACACACTATAATATGCACACTAAAACCTAACACACACACACACACACACACACACACACACACACACACACATTATTTTAATTGATAATTGAATATGCATTAATGTGTGAATATTTTAAGCATAATTATTTACAAATAACCCAAATTATACATCTGTATCAGCACCAATAGGAAATTATAATTATATACAACCTCATCTATCGGTACTCTGTTATATATATATATATATATATATATATATATATATATATATATATATATATATATATATATATATATATATACATACATACATACACAGTTATGACTATTGTAAAGCTTTGTATAGAGACAAATCTAAATTAAGAGGCACATGATATGTACAATAAAGTGCTGTTATATTGTTAAAAAGTTTAATAAGAAAAGATTCATTACTGTTCAGTTTCTGTATTGTAGCTACATGATATTAGATTACACAGATGTAGGTTTACTTTATTACTTCTCTGATTGTAAACATGAAACAGTGGAGAAAAATAAAGCTCTGACAGGGGCATTCTTACATACACCATCTGATTAAGCAGAACAAAACATTAAAAAAGCAGAATCTTAACTTCATTATTATCAATAAATGAGAAAAGTAAGACATCAGAGTTTCAGCTCTCGCAGCTGTTCTTTACAACACTTTGTACTGCATTATGTTTATCCTCATAATCATCTGCGTCTGAGACTAAAAAACTGCTCCAACCTGTACATAAGGAGAAAAAGGCAAGAATCAGTCACTCAGACATTTATAGTGAAACTCTGGTACACTCCCACTGACCCAAACACATCATACATACATATCATTAAAATTAATATTCAGCATTTCCTGTGTTCAGTATGTAACCAAGTGATAAATTGTCTGATTATTTCCTAAGTTGTCCTGGAGGTGTAAGTAAGTAGTGATGTTAGGTACAAGTGAAGAGGCTAGGCACGTGCACACACACTACGCAATGTTCTATGAGAAGTGCGGGAGAGAAGTTCGCTCTTGGGTTTGCTTGGTAGATTTCACACCATCCAGTGGTAAGTGAGAGAGAGATAGTTTGTATATATTGTAACCTTAGTTTTGACAGGTATAGGTCAAAGGTCAAAAAGATACACATTCTAACTCTCTATATCTAGATCAAAGGTCATGATCATAAAATTATTTATAGTTATGTTAAATCTGGATCACATCCATTCGTGACAGAAATGTTACCATACCTGGTACGGCCATATGTTTTCCACCCCACACACGTTGCACACATGTTCTTTCTAACACTCTGTGGTAGGTCATAAAAATATTTATAGTTATGTTAAATCTGGATCACATCCATTCGTGACACAAACGTTACCATACCTGGTACGGCCATATGTTTTCCACCCCACACACGTTGCACACACGTTGTAGTTAAAACACAGAAGAAACTCTGCAACTATCTGTTACAATGTCTGCTCCGAGAAATCCTAATACCCTTAGAAGATTGCTGTGTATTCACCAACAAGAGGACCTGTTGAAATGAGAGAGGACCTGACTTTTGCTCAAAAAAAAAAAAAAAACAACCAAGAGGTTAGATTGACAAATTATTAGTGAAGGTAATGTAAAGACGTTGTTGTTTAACCCTATCATTTCACTTACAATTAAATTCTACTAAAGCAATGAATTTGGGGGCATGTTCTCAATAGTGATATGACCAGCAGTGGACTCGTGTATAGGCTACACCTGCTAATACATTTGATGGACTATTTTGCACTACTACACGTAGCTAATGCTAGTCATATTTAGCAGTGTAATTTGAATATCTACTCTTCAGTTTACCGTAGCAGTGGATAAGAAGGAAAAAGTTTCATTTGACAAATCTGCTCATCTAGAGAGGGCTTTTCATTTGTGCTATAGGAAAGATAAGCATGATTACATTCCTGCTTATTCATGTAAACCTCAACTACATTGTGTAATCTAATTTCATGTATTGATACATTTTTTATTTTATTTTTTAAAATCTTTTGTCATTCGCACACGTAGCCTTCTAGCTCCACAGCCTTTGGACTGTGGCTAGTTCTATGAGAGAGATAAAAGTAGTAGACACAGAGTGTTTATTTTTTGTCTATATTGCTCATTTCATTCAGTGCTTTAACGTCTATAAATCCTGCAGAGATGATACGTATGAGATTTGTAATGTAAATCACGCTGGATTTTACTTACTATTGTTATAAAACTTAAAGGCAGTCATTTTTCCTGGTTTAAAAGACTGCATTCTACTGCAGACAATCTAAATGGAGAAACGTAATTTTAAAAATGATTGTCAACTTAACAACTTGTGTTCATAATTATGGTAATTTAGTACATAACACTTAAATTCCTTTTAAATAATGTGAAAATAAAGTGCGTTTGTGTGTCATATTTTTGTTTGGATGTGTGTGTGTAATACACATGGCTGTACCATGTATAGTAACATTTGTGTCAGGAATGGATGGGAACCCGATTTAACATAACTAGTAACGTTTGTGTCAGGAATAGATGGGAACCCGATTTAACATAACTATATATATTTTTATGACCTACCTCAGAGAGTTTCATATTCTATGTGAAAAGAAAGAACATGTGTGCAACTTGTGTGGGTGGAAAACATATGGCCGTATAAGGTATGGTAACGTTTGTGTCACGAATGGATGTGATCCAGATTTAACATAACTATATATATTTTTATGACCTACCACAGAGTGTTAGAAAGAACATGTGTGCAACGTGTGTGGGGTGGAAAACATATGGCTGTACCAGGTATGGTAACATTTCTGTCACGAATGGATGTGATCCAGATTTAACATAACTATAAATATTTTTATGATCATGACCTTTGATCTAGATATAGAGAGTTAGAATGTGTATCTTTTTGACCTTTGACCTATACCTGTCAAAACTAAGGGTACATTATATACAAACTATTTCTCTCTCCAGCGGTTTAGACATTAATAGCTGTGTGTTGAGTTATTTTGAGGGGACGGCAAATTTACACTGTTACACAAGCTGTACACTCACTACTGTACATTGTAGCAAAGTGTCATTTCTTCAGTGTTGTCACATGAAAAGATATCATCAAATATTTACAAAAATGTGAGGGGTGTACTCACTTTTGTGAGATACTGTATTTACTGAAAAAAATGTTGATGTGTCCAATACTTATTTCCCCCACTTTAAATAAATATCTGAACTTAAATACTGCAGTATCTAAAGCAGTTATTGCTGCTTTTTTAAAATTGTGCTCCAGGTAAGACTATATTTTATGAAAATATGACATATGACAATCATATGACAGAAATGCTGTATACCCAATGTGAAAGTGATGATCTGACCTCAGTGTCTCCAGTGTACAGTGTGGATTCTCCAGTCCAGCAGAGAGCAGCTTCACTCCTGAATCCTGCAGGTTATTTTCACTCAGGTGGGAGACTGCTTCAGGTGAGAGACTGCTTCTTGTGGGAGACTGTTTCAGGGGGAAGACTGCTTCAGGTGGGAGACCGCTACAGGTGAGAGACTGAAACTCAATTAACCAACTCATATCTCAACCCACCAGATGAGTTTTAAATAACGGTAGTTGAGTCTTTTTGTCTTGATCTCTGACACAACTTTCACAATCACCAACATTTCTCTTTTTTGTTTTTCTCTGCCATTGTCAGTGCTACCTTACTCCAAAATGAATGGGACAGCCCACATTTAAACATTCATGAGGTAATTTTCATCGACTATTTATGGATATTTGTGGGCGGTAACCAGGTGGGAGAAGAGGCCCTTTCACCTGTGCACAAGGTTTTATAAATCTGTTTTGTGAACAGTTTAGAATTTTCTATATTTCTACATAAATATAGACAAAATCTTAAAGGAGATAAAGAGAACACAATTAAACAAATGAGACAAAAAATATTATACTTGGTCATTTATTTATTGAGGAAAATGATCCAGTATTACATATCTGTGAGTCTATGAGTGGTAAAAGTATGTGAACCTCTAGGATTAGCAGTTCATTTGAAGGTGAAATTAGAGGCAAGTAAAAATCTTATGATGCACCACTGTACTGTATATCAGAACATTAATATCTGAATATGTGTGTGTGTGTGTGTGTGTGTATTTGTATGTCTCGTATGTACAAAGCTTCTCATAGCAAATTTTTGGTCTTAAATTATTAGAGATCAGTTAATGTATTAAATGGTCTTTCACTAAGAGTTATAACATCATATATTTTCACTTTCAGTTTGAATCTGTCACTCAACCGCTCATTTTAAAATATTCTGTCTTCAAAAACGTTTCAATGTCTAAATCCTTTTGGTCATAGTGCAACTGTACAACACACACACACACACACACTAATTATTGTAATAATTCAACATATTATGCTGTACATTTTATATTACTGAACACACACTATATAATACGCACACTAAAACCTAACACACACACACAAAATCAGGTTGCCTGAATTTTTAAATAGAATTTATTTTAATTGATAATTCAATATGTATTAATGTGTGAATCATTTAAGCATAATTATTTACAAAATAACCCAAATTATCCATCTGTATCAGCACCAATAGGAAATTATAATTATATACAACTTCATCTATTGGTACTCTGCATGTATATATATTTATTTATTTATTTATTTATTTATTTGTTTGTTTGTTTGTTTGTTTGTTTGTTTGTTTGGTTATTTGGTTATAACTATTGTAAAGCTTTGTATAGAGACAAATCTAAATAAAAAACCACATATGTACAATAATGTTCTGTTTTGCTGTTAAAAAGTTTCAATAAGAAAAGATTCATTACTGTTGAGTTTCTGTATTGTAGCTACATGATATTAGATTACACAGATATAGGTTTACTTTATTACTTCTCTGATTGTAAACATGAAACAGTGGAGAAAAATAAAGCTCTGACAGGTGCATTCTTACATACACCATCTGATTGGGGCAGTAGTGGCTTAGCGGTTAAGTCTCTGCGTTACTGAAAAGAGGGTCGGGGGTTCAAGCCCCAGCGCTGCCAAGCTGTCACTGTTGGGCCCTTGAGCAAAGCCCTTAACCCTCTCTGCTCCAGGGGGCGCTGTATCATGGCACCCTGCACTCTGACCCCAACTTCCTGACAGACTGGTGTATGCAAAGAAAACAATTTCACCGTGCTTTACTGTATATGTGACCAATAAAGACTCATTATTAACCAGAACAAAACATTATAAAAGCAGAATCTTAACTTCATCATTATCAATAAATGAGAAAAGTAAGACATCACAGTTTCAGCTCTCGCAGCTGTTCTTTACAACACTTTGTACTGCATTATGTTTATCCTCATTATCATCTGCGTCTGAGACTAAAAAACTGCTCCAACCTGTACATAAGGAGAAAAAGGTAAGAATCAGTCACTCAGACATTTATAGTGAAACTCTGGTACACTCCCACTGACCCAAACACATCATACAGTGTGTGTGTGTGTGTGTGTGTGTGTGTGTGTTTGTGTGTGTGTGTGTGTGTGTGTGTGTGTGTGTGTGTGTGTGTAGAATCTTTAAAATAAATGTTCAGCATTTCCTGTGTTCAGTATTTATAATACAAATACATCGGGTAAATTATCAACTAACGGATGATTAAATGAAATACTCAGTACAGCACAGAGTGATTTTTTTTTTTAAACTCGAGAAAATAAGGTATACGATGAGGGGTTGTACTGAATTTTTTTACATTTTTTTTTTTTTATAAATGGCAACGCTTTATTGCGTATTTTATGGAGTTACAGACACTTCCCACTTAAATTTTTTGTGCCTGTTGTTGGGATTTAAAATATCTATATAACCAGCGATAGTTATTTGTTTGTACTTTTTAATTTTGTTTCCCTTTGTTAGTATAAATAAATGAATCACATGTAAATGAATCATATGTTAATGAATCACATGTACATGAATCACAAGAAAATGAATAAATAAATAAATGTAGTACAACACAGTTTATTCTACATGCAAAGCTATAACCACAATAAATACTGTCGTGTGTGTGCGCGCGTGTGTGTGTGTAAGAAGACAGTAAATCAGTAACTCACTGTATCATCTCCAGTTTACAGTGTGGATGCTCCAGTAGATCAGAGAGCAGCTTCACTCCTGATTCTCCTGGTTTATTCCAGTACACATGAAGTTCTCTCAGGTGTGATGAGGTGTTTGACCTCAGAGCCGAAACCAGAGCAGCACAACCTTCACCTGTAATACTGCAGCCTACCAACCTGCACACACACACACCCACACACACACACACACACACAAACAATAGGAAAAAAGAATGTGCAAAGGACTTTAGACACAGACCATTAAGTTCATTATTATTTCTCATGTATTTATTATTTGCTTTATTAGTGCTGCTTGATTAAAATTGTGCTCATCTCCAGACAAAATGTAATCTAAAACAGCCATATGACAGAAATGCAGGACCTCCAGTGTGTGTGTGATGATCTGACCTCAGTATCTCCAGTGTACAGTGTGGATCCTCCAGTACAGCAGAGAGCAGCTTCACTCCTGAATCCTGCAGGTTATTGTGACTCAGGTCCAGTTCTCTCAGTCTGGAGGAGTTTGATCTGAGAACTGAGGACAGAACTCTACAGCTTTCCTCTGTGAGCGTACACTCACGCAGCCTGGGAGAGAAATGATGATATATCAGAACACTGATGCCTGAATTTGTGTGTACAGCATTTATCTGTGTATTTACAGTGAGGGGAAATAAATATTCAGCACTTTTGTTTTTGTTATTAATATAATTCCAGTGCATATTTCCACTTATCATTGTACTCATTAATAGGAACAAATAGTAAATATTCAAAAGCTGATAACTGATAGGTAAAAAAGACACCACAAATGAACAACATTACTACTTTGCTTCAAAGTTGTTGTTGGCAATTACAGCCTAGAAACATGTACAATCCCTGGCAAAAATGATGGAATCACCACACTTAGATGATGTTCACCTGAATGTTTACTTCGTAGCAATACACAAATCACAGATATGACACAAAACAATTTTTGTTTAATAGCTGAACTTTCTGGCTTCGTGAAAGTTCCTGAAGGCTGAGGCCCATCTGCAGACCACGCATGCCTTCCAGGGATTTTTCTGTGGTCCTGGAAGGTCTGTCAGGTTCCCCAGTGCACCCTTAGATTCAGTCTCAGAAGCTTCTGACCCTAAAGGTAGCTGTTCTGCTGGCCCTGGCATCTCTCAAGTGAGTAGGAGATCTACAAGCTCTCTCTGTAAGCTCTCCCTTACTGCCTTGACTTTGCCCCGGGATTAGCCAAGGCCTTCCTATATCCTAGGCCGGATTATATTCCGAAAGTATCTATGTCTGCTGCCCATCCAGAAGTGTTGCAGGATTTCTGTCCTCCCCTGTTCCTCATACCAGAACAAGAGCAATTGCACCTACTGTGTCCAGTAAGGGCTCTCGGTACTTCATCCACTGCTCCAGCCAGCGGCGTATGTCGGAGCAGCTGCTGGTCTGCTTTGGTGGTGTTGGTAGAGGTGATGCAGTGTTGAAGCAGTGCATCTGTAATTAGATAGTGGAAGCAATCTCTATCGCTTTTGAGGTGTGCGGTCTCGCTACACCTCTGGGCATAAGGGCTCATTCCACCACAGGGGTCGCCTCCTCAAAGGCTTTGTCCAAAAAGGTACTCTTATAGAATATGTGTGCTGCAGTGGGGTGGTCTATGCCACACACATTCATTCAGTATTACAGCCTGGATATACATTCTACCCCGGGCTCGATTGTCTTGCAGTGAACCTCCAGCTCGGATCTTTTTTGTAGAGGCCATACCCTCAATATGATGGAGTGGGTATTGTCATTCCCAAAGTATAAAGCTCATGCAATGTTGAGTTCCCTTTGAAAGGGAATGTCTGGAGTAACCCTGTTCCTTGAGAAGGGAAGATGTTGCATAGCTTTGTCATACTGGGTCATGCCTGTGAATTGTGTCTTTGCTTCAGATAATAGAGGCTGATGGCGCAGATCACAGTGGCCATTTTTATCTCAAGTGATGTGCTTAATTGCCTGATTACGGAAGGCCTATAAATAGGCATGCATAATGTTACAGAAGCTTTCCACAGCATTGAGCTCACGCAACATCTCGTTCCCTTGTCAGGGAACAGGGTAAACCAGATGTTTCCTTTGTTGTTTTCTAGTTGAAATTTATATCTTCTCCCCAGATTCAGTTTCGTGGCTGATGAGATTCTGCATATTAAATCAGCTACTTTTAGTAATTACTTTACTCTGAATAGCGTTGACAAGTTTACTGTGAACACTACCTCTGTTCCCTTGTTCCTGTGTTGGCACATTTTTCTCTTTGTTCCTCTGTTGACTCAGGTACAGATAGATTAAGCCCCTCACCATTTGTGCATTCCTTTCTCTCCCCGCATACCATTTGCACACAGTTACATATCTTCATGAATAACATTTGCTTGTACTCCTATGACTTCCTGAAAGCCATATGTGGTGTTTTCCTGTGTTACATTGATATGCTTCCTGTTTTATGCAAATAAGCATAAAAAATTGAGGAAACCGTGTCGCAGGAAGCAGTATTGCAGGAAGCAGTGTCCCTCGAGCTGACTATTTTTTCATCTCTATACTTTAAAAATAGATTTTTTTTTACTTTTACAGCATTTACAAATATCACTAGCATCACCTTACTGCTAGCCTTGTTTACATTTCACATCTATCGCATTTTCCGATGTTTTAAAAGCGAATATGTCAGTTGTTTCTCCACTTTTGACTGCAGATGAGGACTCGGTCGAGCTGCACATGGTGTGTTGGAACTGGAGGCCATGGAGAAACAGATCTGCTGCGTACTCGATAAGCAGGTCCAGCTGCAGGAGAGAAGAACTGCACGGGAAACAGCTTGTGCTTCTGCCTACAAATCCAAGGTAAGCACACAGCATGGTCTTACCACTCTCAGCCCCTCTATGCTGTGTGTTTCTCTATGCAGGGACCGTGCACCCAAGATGTATCCAGCTGAGGTCTCTGTCACATTGGTGTCGACACACCATGGACATTAGGTGCACCAGTAGTGGAAGTCGCAGGCCATACCCCGGGCGAGGACCTCTCCACCTCCACAACCCCTGGTGTTCGAGATCTCAACCAGGAACCGCTTCACCCCTCTCCGTCAGACCAGACCAAACGCTGGGATCATCGGGGATTCCATTGTGTGGAACGTCCACGTCGCTTCATCTAAGAGGAAGGCGCGCACACATTGTTTTTCTCGTACTGGTGTCCTTGATGTCTCTTCGCAGGTACCAGGAATCCTGAAGAAGGACGAGAGCATTGGAGTGGCCGTGCTGCACGCAGGGGCAAATGACATCAGGCTGCAGCAGACGGAGGTTCAGAAGAGGGACTTCGAAAGCCCGATCGAGACGGTACGAGGCAGATCGCCCACCACAAACATCATTGTCTCTGGACCTCTTTCCACATACAGACGTGGAGCTGAAATGACTTCTTGCTTTGAATGACTGGTTAATTTCTTGGTGTAATGAACAGAACCTGCTCTTTGTTAATAATTGGAATCTGTTCTGGGAGCGTCCTAGGTTGTTCCATGCAGATGGCCTGCACCCCAGTAGCCTTGGAGTGGAACTACTGTCAGACAATATTCCGAGACGCTACATACCATGTGACTACCTACCATACGTACATCTTCCTACAATAACAACATTCATCATAATCAAATTTTCAATTAATAGTTCAGCACTTGTAGTACATTCTATAAAGGCTGTGTCTGTTCCCCAAGCTATACAAATGCATAGAAAATTTCAGAAAGTTTGTTTAAGTAACCTAATTAACATCAAATTAGATGGTGCTGAATGCACATCCAGCACCTTTGATCTTAAGCGAGGATTATTAAATATTAGATCTCTTACATCTAAGGCTCTTATTGTTAACGAAATCATTACTATTCAGGAATTTAACATAATGTGTTTAACAGAAACTTGGATTAAACCAAACGAGTACATTAAATGAAGCCAGTCCTCCTGGATACAGTTATTTACATCAGCCTCGTTCAACTGGTAGAGGAGGAGGTGTTGGTCTCATCCATAGTCAAAATCTAGTCGTCACACAAAAACCTAAGCATAAATTTAATTCTTTTGAAATTATTTATACCAGTATAAGTTATGTAGCCACAAAAAAATAAGTCAATTCCTCTAATTTTGCTTGTATTTTTCTAATTTGTAAGTCGCTTTGGATAAAAGCGTCTGCTAAGTGAATAAATGTAAATGTAATTATTATTTACAGGCCCCCACAGCCATATACAGAATTTGTTAGTGAATTTGCAGACTTTATCTCAAACCTGGTTGTTTCTGTAGATAAGGCATTAATCATCTGTGATTGTAATATTCATTTTGATAAGACCCTCTGAGAACAGCGGTTGTGTCCATTTTAGATGCAGTAGGGGTCAATCAGAACATAATCGGACCTAATCATAATGGTGGTCACACTCTTGATCTCATACTAACATACGGATGAAATATAGAATATATTGTAATTTCTCCATAGTCTGAAGTTGTCTCAGACCATTATCTTATCTCGTTCATAATAAGTATTGATCATAATATTTCCACCTCGCCTCGCTACTGCGTAAAACATACTTTCACATCAGCTACTGCACCGAGCTCATAAATAACCTCGCAGAAACATCAGTTAGATTTGGACACCAACTGATCCGTTAGAACTTGATCAGGCAACTGAATGCTTAGAGTCAACACTCCGCTACATGCTAGATAGAGTGGCTCCACTCAAAAGAAAATTAATTAGAGAGAAAAAACTAGCACACTGGTATAACGATTAAACACGTACCTTAAAACAGACCACTCGACAATTAGAACGTAAATGGCGTCAAACCAAATTGGTAGTATTTCAAACAGCATGGAAGGAGAGCCTACTGAACTATGGAAAATCTCTTAGCGATGCTAGAAAGGTCTCTCTATCCACCTTAATAGGAGATAACAAAAACAATTCTAGATTTCTATTGTAGCAAACACAGTAGCAAAATTAACTAGAAAAAAAAGCCACCACAGAAAGAAACCATTATGTAATCATTACATAGCAGTTTTCATGAAAAATTTCATGGATTTTTTCATTGGTAAAGTTAAAAATATTAGATGTGAAATTCAGGCTATTAAATTAAAACCAGACAGTATTATAACTAACCCTGTAGATGATAATACAGCAATATCAGATCAATGTTTAGAATGTTTTGCTCCACTTAGAGAGACCAAACTAGCTTCATTAATCTCTTCAGCCAATTCATCAACTTGCATACTAGATCCTGTACCTACATGCTTCTTTAAACAGATTTGTCCTGGAGTAATTGAACCACTTCTGTATATAATCAATTCTTCCCTTAGCGCTGGCAATATACCTAAATCACTGAAATGAGCAGTTATTAAACTCCTGATTAAAAAACCTGACCTTGACCCCTCTCAACTGTCCAGCCATAAGCCAAATAAGATCTCCCCTTTTTCTCCAAGATATTAGAAAAGTTTGGGGGTCGCTGCTGAGCCTACAATGGAGTGGGACGCGAAGTTGGAGGCTCCTGCTGATTTTGATTAAAATTGTTATTAACTTGCGCTTTTTGGTCATACAATAGATTTTGACTTACTCTACTCCATTTTTTGTTTGTACTGTTAATTTTGTGGCACATTAAAATGTCTGGAAAGCACTTGAAAGCCTGTGGTACTATTCAGACACAACTGAGGCCTAGTGTGCGTGCTGTGAGTGAGTCCCCTTCTTCCCCTGAATCCGCGTCGCCGAGCGGTGCGATCATTAACCTCGATCAGAGATATGCATTGAACCCTGCTACAGAACTTCTTAAACAGCGTCTCGACTTACAGGCAGAATTTAATCTTATTTCGACTAAAGAGGCGGAACGCTTGTTGTTACATACACGTGGTTCTTACTATGAACATGGCGACAAGCCGAGTCGTTTACTGGCACATCAGCTACTGCGACAAGCCATTTCCCGTCTCATACCTAGTATTAAAAACACTTATAATATTGTCACTACAGATCCCATGGAAATTAATGCTACTTTTAAATCGTTTTACTCTTCACTTTATAAATCCGAATTTCCCACAGACAATACTAAATTGAATGCATTTCTTCAAAACCCTGTTATTGATTCGAATACTGCCAAGCAACTGGACTCCACACTCTCTCCTGAAGAAATTTTTTAATTCATCTGTGTTCAACAAATCCTTGGAATATGGGTCTTTGCCTCCAACTCTGACACAAGCCACTATAGCTCTCCTTCTTAAGGAGGGTAAAGATCCAACCTCCTGTGGTTCTTATAGACCGCTGTCTCTGCTTAATGCAGATGTAAAGGTGTTGGCAAAAGTAATGGCATCTTGTTTAGAGAACGTACTCCCTTATATTATATCTGAGGAGTAGAACGGTTTTATAGAGGGACGTCAGGTGTTTTTCAATACCCGTACACTCTTTAATATAATTTATTCAAAGCATTCGGCCGAGCTTCCTGAGATTGTCATTTCTTTAGATGCTGAAAATCATTTGAGAGGGTTGAGTGGGAGTATTTGTTTGCAGTCTTGAGGAAGTTCGGATTCAGGGATAAGTTTATTTCTTGGATTCGGCTCCTTTACTCATCCCCTAAAGCCAGGGTTCAGACAAATTATATTTATTCGGATTATTTTGCTCTCGGACGAGGGTGTCGCCAAGGCTGTCCTTTATCCCCTCTGTTTTTTGCTGTCGCTATCGAGCCTCTGTCTATCGTATTAAGATCTTCTCACTTGTTTGAAGGAATAGTCCGATACGGTGTAGAATACAAATTGTCGCTATATGCTGATGATTTGTTATTGTATGTAACCGATCCTATTGCCTCTATGGCTGCTGTCTTGGGTGTTCTGGAAACCTTCAGTTTTGTCTCGGGTTATAAATTAAATTTGGACAAAAGCGACTGTTTTCCTGTCAATACTGCAGCATTTTCTCTCCAACAGTCAGATCTACCTTTTCCATTTAGTCAGTCAGGGTTTAAATACCTAGGTATCAACATGGCACATTCTTTATCTAATCTTGTATCAGCTAATTTCACTCCCCTTATCTCAAAGGTTGAATCCAACATTCAGAGTTGGGGTAACCGCCCCCTTTCTCTAATTGGCAGGATCAATGTCGTCAAAATGAATATATTACCGAAGTTTCTTTTCCTGTTCCAGCAAGTTCCTTTTTTTCTGCCAAAATCATTCTTCGATTCATTGGATAAAATAATTAGTTATTTTATTTGGGGTGGGAAGCCACCAAGGGTTTGTAAAAGTTTATTGCAGGATGTAGACTTAGTGGAGGACTTGCATTATACAATTTTCAATTCTATTACTGGGCTGTGCACATCCATTAACTCTGCTACGGGACTATCATCTTGTACAGAATCCTCTTTACCTGATTTACTTTATTCTATTCTACCTACAAAACTCTCTCTATATACTAATAATCAAGTTGTCCTTAACACACTTAAGATTTGGTATCAATTTAGATGGCGCTTAAAATTTGTAGGTGCATCCTCTTTGGGTCCTTTAAACAGCAAGCACTTTTCCTCCATCGTGTTTGGACTCCACATTTTCAGTGTGGTATGACAAGGGCATTAAACAATTTAAAAATCTGTGTGCCGGTGGTATCTTTGTTAGCTTTGCCAATCTGTCATCTACTTATGACCTCCCTGTGACTGGATGAGTCAAGACTTTCTGTAATATATCCAGAAGTAGACGACAAGTGTGATAAATGCCATGGCATTTTTTTTTGTTTTCGTTGTTTGTACTTTTTAATTTTGTTTTGCTTTGTTAGTATAAAAAGAAAAAACTGAGAATGGTTGTTGCTGTGTGTCAGTAGATTTGTTTTTCTACTCAATAAAATATAAAGAAAAAAAAAAGAGAAAAGGTTGTACACAGCAGCTCTGCTCGTACTTACATAGGAATAACATTCATGGAATGTATCAGTCAGGATTTAGACCTCATCATAGCACAGAGACAGCATTAGTTAAAGTAGTAAATGACCTTCTACTGACCTCTGATCAGGGTTGTGTCTCGCTGCTTGTGTTACTCGACCGTAGTGCAGCTTTTGATACTATAGATCACACTATTCTCCTTGATAGATTAGAAAATGTTGTTGGCATTAAGGGAACAGTCCTCTCCTGGCTCAGGTCTTATCTAACCGATCGTTATCAGTTCGTAGATGTAAATGGTGATTTCTCCATGTATACCGAGGTTAAATTTGGTGTTCCACAAGGTTCTGTTTTAGGCCCACTGCTTTTTACTTTATATATGCTACCTCTAGGTCAAATTATTCATAAACATGGAATTATCTTCCACTGTTAAGCTGATGATACACAGTTGTATGTTTCAGTGAAGCCAGAGGACAGACAGAAGCTTAGTAAAGTTGAGGATTGTGTAAAGGACATTAGACGTTGGATGCTAACTAACTTCCTTCTACTTAATTCTGATAAGACAGAAGTACTTGTACTAGGACCACGTGTAGCTAGAAGTAATCTTTCTGATCACATGGTTACTCTGGATGGTCTTTCTGTTTCATCATGTACAGCAGTTAAAGACCTTGGAGTGATTATTGACTCCAGCCTATCATCTGATGCTCATGTAGATAATATTACTAGGATAGCCTTCTTTCATCTCAGAAATATTTCTAAAATAAGAAACATATTGTCACTACATGATGCGGAAATACTAGTTCATGCTTTCATCACTTCTAGACTAGATTACTGTAATGCCTTACTGTCTGGATGTTCCAGTAGGAATATAAATAAGCTCCAGTTAGTCCAGAATGCAGCTGCTAGAGTCCTAACTAGAACTAGAAGATACGACCATATCACACCGATATTATCAATACTGCATTGGCTCCCAGTAAAATCTCGCATTAACTATAAAATACTTTTATTAACCTATAAAGCACTAAACGGTCTTGCGCCACAATATCTAAGCGACCTTTTGGTTTTCTATGATCCACCATGCCTACTTAGATCAAAAGGTGCAGGCTATTTGACAGTATCTCGAATAGTGAAGGCTACAGCAGGGGGAAGAGCTTTCTCTTATAGAGCCCCACAGTTATGGAACTCTTCCAGTTAGTGTTCGGGACTCAGACACAGTCTCAGTGTTTAAGGCTTAAAACGTATTTGTTTACCATGACTATACTTTCTGTTACACAAAGCACAGTCCTATCAATATCTTCTCTCCCTGATCTTCTCTCCTCAGGACAAGGGGGCAATCTTTCCGGTGTACATTCACTTTCTCTTTTCTTAAGTATTGCAATCCTCTATTCTCAAATATTAACAAGGGTCCTTGTGGAGGTAATCTGGCTGAAAGTTTGTTTTCTTTGTTGTTTTCTAGATTAAATATTCATCTTCACCCCAGATTCAGTATCTTGGCTAATTAGATTCTGCACATTCGCTCAGTTACTTTCAGTAATTACTTTACTCTGAATAGGGTTGTGGTGGATCTGGTGTGAGGTGGGAATGTAACCTGAATCAGATGCCAGTGCATCACACTGCACCATTCAAATACATTCACACACCCATTCACAGGGAGACATGCACAGAAGCTCACGTCTCAATGCATCAAGAATTTATTTTTTTATTCTCCAGTTGTCAACAATGATTACCATTTAGAAATGTCCAGATTAAAGCAGCCATCTAGATGACAAGTTTAAATTCTAAGCAACTGTTGTAAGAACAAGCCCCACACACCCCACACACCATCCTCAGCACCCACACACTCAAAATAGTAGTTGGCTGTTGTTCTTTCTGTTTACAGATGTCACGTAACCATGCAAAGAGGAAAAACATCAAACTGCCATTTCCTGTGAAATCATTATTATTAGCTTACCTTTGAGAATTGCAGTAATGTAAACAGACAGTTTTAAACAATGATTTTTTATATACTTGCGCAATAAATGATTTTTGTTCATTTTTAACCAAAACAAAAGTTTGGTACTGGAGCTTAAAAATGTATATTTAAAGTGATCTTACTTCAGTATCTCCAGTTTACAGTGTGGACTCTCCAGTCCAGAAGAGAGCAGCTTCAATCCTGAATCCCGCAGGGTATAATTACATTTCAGGTCCAGTTCTCTCAGACTGGAGGAGGGTGAGCTGAGAACTGAGGACAGAGCTCTACAGGCATCCTCGCTGAGAACACACCAAGACAGACTGGGAGAGAAATGATATCAGAACACTTCTTAATCACAAAAATATTTTGTTTTCTTTAACTTAATACTTAAAATATTGTCAATTGAATTCTACAGTTGGCAATTTCCATATTTTGTTGATTTTTGAAGTGAAAATAAGTTTTCATAACCACTGCAGCAAAGTTAAAATATATATTTTTTAAATGACATTTATCAACAAATGATAATAACAAGTTGCTTTATATTTAACAGACTTAGTAATGCCAGTGAGGAAAAGTTTAGATCTCCTTCCAGTTTCAGAACTTAATTAACTCAATGGTCTTAACTGACCCGAACCCGAACCCTAGGCAGGTCAAGAATATAACAGTTTCAGAGTGTAAGAAATTCTCGGACTGTTCAAACATTCTGCTAACACTCAACAACCACGGGCTCCTCTGATCCACTGAGGATCTCAAAATAAATGTAATTGATGCCAAAAGAAGTTTATAAAAAAGACATCAAAATGCTCAGTTCACACTCGTGACGGTCGAAAATGTTATTAAGAAATGGCAGATAAGAAGATCTGTGAGCTCCCTGTACGTTACAGAAAGGACAATATATCCCACAAATAAGACCAAGGACCTGCGGAAAGAAGAAGCTGAGAAAGGAGTGGTGCTGCACGATCTGCTCTCCAGGGTTGCTCTCTTGAGAATTTCTTCAATAGATGATCTATTGATAATCAGAAGGAAACTGTACCTGCAACCTCAAACATGAATGTCTGGTGTGTGTAAAACTATCTAGATATGCCAGTGGAATTTGGGAAACATGTAGCTGATGAAGTAAAAATGGAACTCTGTGGCCACAATCACTAAAGGTATGTTTGGAGAAAAAATGAGCAACATTTGATCGGCAACTGTTCAGCCTGGGGTGATTATGTTATGTTCTGGGGTTGGGAGAGCTGGTGCAAACACACTGTGCATGCAAGATGGCCCCAAAAGACCTAGAAACATTCTGCAAACATTTTCATTTTTTAAAAAAAAGAGACATATGATGGCAGACTGTATAATTTTCTGACAATCGTTGAAGGTGGTAATGTGGCACATAGCAGTACAAATGTAAAAAGGGGTGGGTTTTTATAAAGGCTGTCATTAACAATTAGAGACTAAAGGTCTCATTTATCAAAGTGTGTACAAGTACAAGTGTATAAGTTCTAAACTGTGCATAAGAGCGGCCTGTACGCACAAGAATATTTTTATTTATCACGTGTACATACAGCTGTACACAATGGGCGTTGATGAATACCACACATTCTCAACTGATGTGCTCACGCATGGCCACATTCACCATATACTGTAAACAACTTCCCTTTAAGACCAGGACCAGAGCCAAACGAGTCTATGTCAGGACCGAGACCAGACAATCAGATGTGTTAATTTGGTGGTTGTAGTATCTTCCTAACCGGACATGAAATTTCTCTTGAAGTAACTAAAATATCCCATTGACTTTAGCATTATCAATGTCTACAAATAAGAACATAGGACATGATAAGCATTGTCCATTCGTCTAGCAAGTGCTGCACCATAATCCTACTTAATATAATTGCATTAGGGGGTTAGGGAGGATGTGTGAGGTAAATAAGAGAGTTTTACTCATTATAGAAAAGAAAAAAAATTACGAAAAAGACAGAGACCATTGACATGTGGTCTCAAAACTGGTCTCGATTACCACAAAACTAGTGTTTCACAGTGTTACTAAATTTAGTACAAATGTAATTTCCCTAATAATAACAATAATAATAATAATAATAATGATAACAATAATAATAATTATAATAGGTATTTAATTGCTTAAAGCAAAGGGGAAAAAAAAGAAGAGGTGTGTGTTTGGGAGGTATAGGGGGGCTTGGGTGGGGGTTGGGGTTGCTCCTTATATCAAGATGTTTTCTTCAGAAAAACTCCCTCATTCTCCTTACATATGGAAGGATAGTGAGATAATGAGTAATTATTCATAAGCTTTATTCTAATTATTGAAGTATCATTTGTTTCAGCAAAATCTGTAATACATTTATGAATAAAAATTACTCACTCTGCCTTTCTTGCTGCTTGCAATACTGGCATCATTCTCACAACACATTCATCTGATATCTGATAATTCCTCAAAACAAACACATCTAGATCCTCTTCTGAGTTCAGCAACACAAACACCAGAGCTGACCACTGAGCAGGAGAGAGTTTTTCTTCACTGAGACACCAGTAATCTCCTCTGTTCAGGTAATGTTGGACTTCCTGCACTAGAGAATGATCATTCAGTTCTTTCAGACAGTGGAACAGATTGATGGATTTCTCTGGAGATGGATTCTTCATGATCTTCTTCTTGATGTACTTGACTGTTTCCTGTTTGCTGTGAGAGCTGCTTCCTGTCTGGGGCAGTAGGTCTCGTAAGAGAGTCTGATTGGACTCCAGTGAGAGACCCAGAAGGAAGCGGAGGAACAGGTCCAGGTGTCCATTCTCACTCTGTAAGGCCTTGTCCACTGCACTCCTCAGGAAATCAGACATGTTTGACTTGGTGAAAAGACCAGACCAGGTTTGTTGTTTTGCAATCTTTTTGTTGATGAAGGAGAGAAATGCGTATAAAGCAGCCAGAAACTCCTGAACACTCAGATGTACAAAGCTGAACACCTTCCCCAGGTGAAGGCCAAACTCCTCTCTGAAGATTTGGGTACACACTCCTGAGTACACTGACACTTCTCTGACATCAATGCCACACTCTCTCAGGTCTTCTTCATAGAAGATCAGGTTTCCTTTCTCCAGCTGTTGGAAAGCCAGTTTTCCCAGTGCCAGGATACTCGCTCTGGTCTGCTGAGGATCAGGGTCACATTTCTGATGGTACTTTTGGTCCTTGTGTTTGATCTGAAAGATCAGGAAGTGTGTGAACATTTGAGTCAGAGTCTTGGGGATCTCTCCACTCTCTGCTTCACCCAACATTCTCTCTAGAACAGTGGCTGAGATCCAGCAGAAGACTGGGATGTGGCACATGATGTAGAGGCTTCTTGAAGACTTCATGTGTGAGATGATTTTATTGGCCAGGCTCTGATCACTGATCCTCTTCCTGAAGTACTCCTCTTTCTGAGGATCACTGAACCCTCGTACCTCTGTCACCTGGTCTACACACTCAGGAGGGATCTGATTGGCTGCTCCTGGTCGAGAGGTTATCCAGAGGAGAGCAGAGGGAAGCAGATTCCCCTTGATGAGGTTTGTCAGCAGCACATCCACTGAGGCTGACTCTGTCACATCACACAATCTCTCATTCTTCTGGAAATTTAGAGGAAGTCGACACTCATCCAGACCATCAAAGATGATCAGGACTTTGTTGATCTCACAGTCTATTAATCCTAATTCTTTTATTTCTGGGAAAAAGTGATGAAGAAGATCCATCAGACTGAGATGTTCCTGCTTCATCAGATTCAGCTCTCTAAAGGGAAGTGGAAACATGAAGAAGACGTCCTGATTTGCTTTTCCTTCAGTCCAGTCCAGAATGAACTTCTGCACAGAGACTGTTTTTCCAATTCCAGCAACTCCTTTAGTCAGCACTCTTCTGATGGACTTGTCTTTAAAGAGATCATTACATTTGATGGGTGTCTCCTGTGTTGCTGGTCTCCTGGACGCTGTCTCAATCTGTCTCACCTCATGTTCATTATTGACGTCTCCACTCCAACCCTCTGTGATGTAGAGATCTGTGTAGATCTCATTCAGAAGTGCTGAACTTCCAGGCTGTGAGATTCCTTCATTAATTCTTTTACATTTCTCTCTCAGTCTGGATTTGAGTTCTCGCTGGTGCACAGAGACGAGTTCTGATAAAAAGAAGAATAAAATGTAAACTCTATGATCATCTCTGTTGACTATTGATATTTTCATAGCTGTGTATCATATGTAATGTCAGTACTGATCTGTTATTATATTGTGTTGATAAAAGCACATCATTGTGATGAGATGTGTTTAATAAATTTCGATCAGTTTCCTTCCTCTAAAGTTAAAGTGATGTTATAACCCCATGAGCTCTTACTGTTCTGCAGTGTGTTAGCGAGATCTGTGAGGTTCATGTTCTTCAGGACGTGCAGTGTGATCTTCAGCACTCCCTCTCTGACACTGCTCTGATCCTCCTCCTCCTCCACCTTCCTCTCAGAGCATGCTGGGTAATCTGGACTCAGGAGCTTCTTAAATCTCTTCAGCTCATTCTTTATCAGACTGATGACTTTGTGCTCCAGCTCCTGATGAGAAATAAAAAATAAGAGAAAATTATGAATTCATAATGTTAGTCTCTATTCATTACCACCGATAAAATTGCACTTTTGTCTAATTATCATCAAAGAAGCTGTAAATTATCATAATAATTATCATAATAAAAAAAAATTAACAAAACTGAAAAAAATCATAAATAGAGAAAATACAGCTTTCAGTATTTTATGATAGTGTATATGAGCTCTATTCAGTTGGTGAATCTTCACAATATTTCAGAATGTTTAAGTAATTCATTATTAAGTATTAATGGCTTGATTTAATTATTCATTTTATAAATTGTCTGAGCCATATCCGGTATGCAGGTGTTATGTCAATGTTCAACTCGTATTGCAACTCTGTTGTGTAAAGGCTGCTTGGTGTATTTATTTATTTAAAAAAAGGTTTATTAAATTGTTCCATGCTGGGATGTAATATGATTTGCGGTTCAGTGTGTGTATATTTTTATACTGTTTTTGTTAACTCGTGTGAAATTAGAGTGTTTACCTGTTCTCACTATATTGTATTATGTACTGTATTTGTCTGTAATATATGAATCTAACTTTAAACAGATCGCTGCAGGGCATGAGTGTTTAATTTATCTCTTTTATTAAAGGGTTTATTAGTTGTTCATGTTAGAGAGTGAGGTTACTTTATTGCATTTTTCTTTTCTTTCTTTCTTTTCTTAAGTTCGGTTTTCTTTTTTAAATAGATGCTTTGAGTAGCTGTGATCGTCTCTGAAGAGTTTGCTAATACTTCGGCTTGAGTCTCATGTTTTAGATCTGTTTTAGACATCGTTGTTTATGTTGCAGCCTACCGACACGAGTCGTAACAAAATGTAATAACTTAGCAGAAGATGAGATACATGTATTTATTTATTTACTTAACAACACATAGCAGCTAGTTACAGACTCTGGGACCTGCTCTTGCTGAATTCTCATCTTCACTGCCTGACTGTTTCAAACTGCACCACTACAGTAACATGTTTTATATTAAAAACTCTAATAACTCTAATAAAAAGATAAACAAATGAACATCTCTCTCTCTCCCTCACACACACACACACACGCACACACACACACACACACACAAATATACCCACAAACCTTAAATATAGACTCCAGAAGGTTGCTGTGTGTGGTATCTGAATCCTTTTGCAGCCTGTGAACATACAAAACATTACATTTAACAAAGACTATAAATCATATTTATATCTGTAAAACACAAACTAATAAATACAGACATATTTTCTAATTATCCATACTAATCATCAGTTCAAAATTCACTAAATGATTATTACTGCTTATTGAAAAAATGTATTTATGAAAATACAGTGTCAGTAATTTACATAATCACATCACATTTCATCTCACTGAAATCTACAGCTGTAAAAATGTAATTATTTCATTTCACGTCTGTAATATCACACTCTCCAGCTCTGAGAATGCAGATGTGATGAACTGATGTAATTCTCTAAACCAGAGTTTGAGCACGTGAGAGTGTGAGTGATTACACTCTGAACTAATATTAAACTCTACTGACCTCAGATCAGTAGTACTGTCTCTGTCTCTGAAGTGTATTGGACGGTTCATTGACCCGTCACTCCTCATGGACACACAACTGGGTTCAGGTGAGTCTGATCTGAAGATATAGATGTTTAGAAACACAAAATATGATCAGTAGATTTTAAAATGTCTCATGTAAAACTTGTTAATTCAATACTCAATGTTAACACTGATACGATCCTTTAGAACAAAGACACAAACTTTAACCAGCTACAGGGACAACTTAGACATGTTTAGACATGTTTCTCAGCTTAAAGTCACTAATCATCATCTGGTTTTAAAATAAAAAAATGTTTAAATGTAAATATTTATTTCCAAGAATAAACACACAACTTAAATCTGTGGCAGAGTAGAGAGCACCGGAAGTACAAAACATTTAGGACACTTTCCCCAGTTGTAGAAAGAAGCATTTGAAAAGTCTCTACAGAATATCATGGCATATGCAAGTAGTACTGAAATAATAATGTTGACAGATTAAAAACACAATATCATCCTACACATTCACACTCTATATACTTGCAATAACTTTTTACTCAAGTAATAAGTGCAACAGAAAATCACAAGTGAACAGCAGTGGAGTTAACTGTAGTGCATGTGAGGTTCACATAACGTAGTCATTGAGCCAGGTAGACTAGTGTATATCTTGTGTTGGTCTAGGTGAATGAGCAGGGTCAGAGGTTACACTATCCTCAGTTGTATGTGTTGTATGTGTAGTGTGTGTAGTTGAGGTATTTGGGAATGCAGTGAGGTGGAAGGTATTCCATGTTGTACCATTACTCAGCTTGTATGTGTCTTCACCAACTTTTGACTGATTGTGAGTGGATCACTGAACTTCCTGTGTCCTTTTGGAAAATGTAATAGGTTTCATATCTGTACTTTATTCCCTTTTTGAAAAGAAGGAGGATGAGCACTACTTTTGGCATCAGAATAAGCTTTCATTTTCATGTTGTTGGCTCGCTCAGTGATCTTCACTGGCAGTGATTTAGTTGCAGGTGGAAACAGTGTTAGTTTTGTGCACATAGGTCAGCCATGGAGCAGTTTGAAGGGGGGGGGGGGGGGGGGGTCGTACCAGTTGTGGCATGTAGAGTGGCATGGTAGACTTGCAATAAAGTCAACCACAACTGATTTCCATGACTGTCGTTGCTGTATTGCCATTTATATGGTTTCCTTAAGCATTCGGTTTAATCGCTCTACTGCTCCATTGGCAGCTGGGTAGTTGAGGGAAGAGCAGTTGTGGGAGATCTGTCTTTCCTCCAGTAAAGCGGTGAATGGTGGAGGAGTAAATTTTACTTTATTATCAGTCACGATTCTCAGCGGGTTTCCATGGTGACTGAAGTCAGAAGTAATGTACTGAGTAAAAGCAACCTCAGGCCATTTGCTATAGTAGTTACTCATTGTTATTGTATACCTGCAGTCTGGTGTAGAAATTTAAAAGGGTCCATCAATGCCCCTAGCAGCCTTCTACCATGGGCCATCTGGAAGCGACACAGGTTGAAGTGGCACTGGATGATGTTCAACTGGCACCATTGGCAGACACAGATTTTACTTAGGACCTGAGCCTCCATCTTTGGGAGCACAGAGTTGCTGCTTTGTCCTTATCATCCCGTGGTGGGATTTGTGAGCGATGGAGATCAGAGAATGGAAGAGAGTAATAGGTGAAATAGCTGACAAGGTCTTATAAGCAGTAGAGAGGAGGGCAACATACTCTGATTTGTCATCATCTGCCTGAACAGGAGCAAAAGTACTGTCAGACCTGCACATGATTCAGGAGGAATTTTAGCCCTTTCTTCCTGGCAGAACTGCTTTAGCTCGGTCATATTCTTTGGACATTTCATGTGTATGGCTCTCTTCAAGTCATTCCATAGCATCTCTATTGGGTTGAGGTCTGGGCTCTGACTCCGCCCCTCCCAAAGGTGGATTTTGTTTTTCTGAAGCCATTCTGTTGTGGACTTGCTCCGGTGTTTCGGGTCGTTATCCTGTTGCATCACCCAACGTCTACACAGTTTCAGCTGACGTACAGACATTCTCACATTATCCTGAAGAATTGTCTGATATACTCGGGAATTCATCTTCCCCTCAGTGATTGCAAGCTGGCCGGGCCCTGATGCAGCAAAGCAGGCCCAAATCATGATGTTTCCTCCACCATACTCTACGGTTGGGATGATGTTTTCATGATGATATGCCGTGCCCGTGATACGCCAGATGTAGTGCTGTGTGGTTTTTTCAAATAGTTCAATCTTAGTTTCATCAGTCCACAAAACATTTTGCCCGTACCGCTGTGGAGTGTCACTGTGCTCTTTTGCAAACTTCAGGCGTGCAGCAATATTCTTTTCAGTAAGCAGTGGCTTCCTTCGTGGTGTCCTGCCGTAGATACCCTGCTTGTTCAATGTTTTACGTATTGTAGACTCATGAACAGAGATGTTCGCCAGTTCCAATGATGCCTTCAAATCTTCGGCTGTCATTCGGGGTTGTTTCTTTACCTCATTGAAGAGTCTTCGTTGTGCTCTTGGTGTCATTTTGACTGGGCGCCCACTTCTTGGTAGAGTAGCAACAGTCCAAAAGTGTCTCCATTTGTAGAATGAACTGTAGACTGGTGAATTTCTAAAGTCTTTGAAATCACTTTGTGACCCTTGCCAGCTTTATGTAAATCAACAATTCTCGATCGTAGATCCCCTGAAAGCTCTTTTTGGAGAGGCATGGCTCACATAAGCGTGTGCTTCTTGTGCAGACCAAACTCCAAAAGTTTGAGGGGTTTTTATCAGTCAGAGTAGCTGTAGCCCACACCTCCAAACTCATTTTCTTAACCAGACTCCGGGTGTGCTAAAACCTGACTCCAATTAGCTTTTTTGAGGTCATTAACTCAAGGGTTCACATACTTTTTCCACAAGCACTATGAGTTTTTTTTTGGTTGTTCTCAATAAAGACATGAGGGATCAGAATTTTTTTGTGTTATTTTAGGCACATTATATTTGTCAATACCCGTGACCTTAGATGAAGATCAGATCACATTTTATGACAAATTTATGCAGAAAACCATGAAATTCCAAAAGGTTCACATACTTTTTCTTGCTACTGTATGATGACTGCTTTCTTAGGCTAATGTAGACGAACACACATGCACACACTTTGCCAGAGTTCTTCTGTGTTATGACTATCAGGTAAACCCAAGCTGAGGCATCAGTGCACTCAATCACACCAGTAGTGAGCACATAGTTTAGGTTGGGTGTCTGATGTACAAGTGTGACGGCAGTATACATTTTCACAGGGTGCACACAGTTTTTTACACAAAGGTGAATGTAGCAGTACATTCATACACAGGAGAAGAAGGAGAAGAGACAGAGGTATTAGGAGGCAGTACTCTGTTGTTGGCAATATATATATGTAGCAAAGACATTAGGTCTCCTCCCAGCAAAGGAATCCCTTTGTCCACAATGACGAAGGTACGTGGAGCAGATCAGACATGGAGAAACTTTTGCTGATTAGGAATGTGTGTTTTAGAGAAAGACACAAGCTTGACAGTAGACTGTGTCAGTGGAATGTTGCTGAACAAGTCTACCATACAGGACTGTGAGTGGTGTGCAGAAATCTTCAAAGTTCATGTAATCTTGTGTGCATGTGTAGAATTTTCAGTGTATAGTAATGTGACTTCAGGCAGTCTAATCTCACGTACTTGTCTAGTTTGTGTCCGAGCAGAGCAACAGATGTTTACAATATGTCCCATTTTCCTGCACAGCCAACAAACTGATTTATTGGTGTGAATGAACACGTGAGAGAACCCTGGAAGTACAAACCTACAACTACATCCTGTCACTGAGCTACAAGTTCTGTAGTTTTTGAAGCTAACAGAATAGCAAAGGACACACACACTTCACTCACCTCTCGCCTTTCTCTGTGTCTTGCTCCCCAGACACACTCATTTTGGAGGACATGTCTCCTCCAATAGATTATACCTATAAACCTGCACACACACACACAATTAAATTTTATTTGTATAGCGCTTTTAACAATGGACATTGTCCCAAAGCAGCTTTAAAGAAATATATAAATTTTTTATATACATTTTAAATGTATGAATTTATCTCTAATGAGCAGTCAGAGGAGATGGTGGAGAGGAAAAACTCCCTGCGACGATATGAGGAAGAAACCTTGAGAGAAACTAGACTCAGAAGGGAACCCGTCCTGATCTGGGTGTCAATATAACCTTATAACCCTTCTATAACTGTGTACTACATGGTCAAATAGTGGTATTGTGTAACCAGGAAATTAATACAGTTTTAACATTAATTCTACTTTTGTTGAACTTCTCCACTGTTCACTGATGGAGACTTGAGTGTAAAACTGTTCGTGCCAATTGTAGTCATAGCTTTTTTTTTTTTGTTGCAACATTCAGAAAAACACTGCAGGACACATATTTACTCCAGTCCAACATGTGTGTGTTAAATCTAACTCTGTATCATCACACGGTTCACTTACAGTAAAATCAAGTCCTACAGTAAACTGTGTAAGTTACACCTTCAGTAAAAATCAACTGAACTGTTCTTCCTCTAATGTAGATTCATAACATTCACATATTATAGCTTTAGATTTAGATACTTACTGTGTTCTTCTCCTGAGAACCTTTTACAGTCCAATCGTCACTAAATGGAGTTTCACTTGAACTCAAACTGGATTGACTGGTTTAGTCAAAATAATTTTTAGAGCAGGAGGTGGAGTAAATTAACACACACACACACAAATGCACACACACACACAAACGCACACACACACACACACACACGCATGAACACGAACACAGCACAACGTTTTTGGTTTTAACATACGAGGGAATTTTCTGTTTTATCATTTCTAAAACAAAACTGGTGGGGGTGGGGGGGTGTACTCTACCTCTATGATTGCATGATTGCAATAGGCCAGCAGGTAGAGGCTATATTAAGAATCATAAAGAATGCTGCATGGCAACTTCAGGAAAAGTCCTGGGAAACAACACCAACTATCATTACAGCCTGTATCAACCTCTCCAGATCAATCAACACTGTTACCAGGAAGTTCTTTTGGAATGTTCTGTTTAAATTTGATAAATCACATGATTACAGGAGGTCATGTGACTCTTTTCTGTCAGCTCATGAGTGAAACAGTGGTATGTCCTGGCACCCGTCCTCTTCAACATCTTATGCTTGTGTGTCATCCATCTCCTCCACAAGGAGCTTTACTATGAATGGGAGTCTGTTCAACACCAGGAGGTTTCAACTGACCACAAAGCTGTCCAGAGAGCAAATCCTAGATCTACAGTATACTGATGACTGTGTTCTTGTGACTTTCTCTCCACAGGATGCTGTAGTTGTCAGAACCTGCAACAGTATAGGGCTCTCAGTTAATACCTCCAAAACAGCTGATCTGTCATTCGAGCACTGGAACACCACACACACTGCCATTCTTCAAAATTACCCAGAAATCACTTACTGTCCTGCACATTATTAACTGGACACTAACAACTCTTCTGTACAGAATTGCTTACCTTTTGAGGAAATACCAATTAATGTCAACAACATTTACTATCAGAGTGGGAACATTAACCCTTTCTCACAGTACACTGGCGTTCCATTCCGAATGAGTAACTGTTAAACCTCAATAGTCTATGCATAGCCGTAATCCACCCTCTTTCTTCTTGACAAAGAATAAGTTGGCTAATGCAGGTGATGTTGAGGGGAGAATGTTCCCCCGTTTCAGAGTCTCCTCAATGTATTTGTTCATGGCTTGGGTTTCCTTAGTGGACAAGGGGTAGATGTTAATTATACAGTGCATAGGGAAAGTTTTCACACCCTTTCAGGTTTTCCACATTTTGGTATGTTTGAGACTCATCTTAAAATGGATTCAACTCTTTTTCCTCATCAGTCTACACACAACACTCCACAATGACAAAGCAAACACAGATTTGAATATTTGTAAATTTGTGGAAAATAAAAGAGAGAAATGATACATTTACAGTTACATTAATTCATTTATCAGATGCTTTTATCCAAAGAGACTTACAAATGAGGAAATACAGATGGGTAGATGCTGATGTCTATGGTATCCAGAGTGGGTTTCTTTTGGATGGGAATATAGAAAATATAGAATACAGAAGAGATAGAAGAGATGAACAGGAGGAGGCCCTGTGAAGTGGTATGGAGTATTGTGGAATGGATCCAGCAGACAGGTGGTGGGATTGCATGACAAGTTCTGAAAGATCTCTTCTGATGATAGAGGAGAAAAACGTGTGAAAGACAGAAGAGGGGAAGACTGAACATGTTGTGTAGGAATAAAGGTAGGAGAGAAGGACTGGCCTTCAAGGAGGAGGGAGAAGGAGGATGCACCATGAAGAAAAGATGATGCAGAAGTTGTGAAGATCATGTGTAGAGACATCCAACTACCGCTAAGTACTGTCCCAAATGCCGCCAAGTACTGTCCCAACTGCTGTACAATACTGATAATGCTCTGACACTTAAGAGTGCTGAATGGCAGACCTTCCATCCATCCATACATCCATACATCCATCCATCCATCTTCTACCGCTTACTCCTTTTCAGGGTCACGGAGAACCTGGAGCCAATCACAGGCACAAGGCGGGGTACACCCTGGACAGGGTGCCAGTCCATCGCAGGGCACACAATCACACACACATTCACACACCCATTCATACACTACGGACACTTTGGACACGCCAATCAGCCTACCATGCATGTCTTTGGACTGGGGGAGGAAACCGGGGTACCCGGAGGAAACCCCCACGGGGAGAACATGCAAACTTCACAAACACAGGGCCCCGGCGGATGGCAGACCTTGTTAAATAATATTATTATGTTTTTTTCATTCGAATGTCTTATATTTGATAAAATATATTCCTATATATCTTATATTACTTTGTGCCTTTTCTTAAAAAAATTGACACTGGAGAAAAGGGGCCAATGCTGGTGTGAAGGTGATCCTGCACAAGGATATGTCTTTGCAACTGTAAGTGACGAGTCAACTTAATCCTTCACATGGTATTCATAAGCTGCCATAAGTTTCTGCTACTCTATGGATTGTTGTAAATTAATTTAGTATGAGAAATAAAGACAATGAAGGAAATAACCACAGGACGCAAAGGGTAGGAAGCACCACCACATTTATTGGGAATAAGGGGGACTAGCAGGAGAATAAGAGGGACTGGTAGGAGAATAGGAGGGAGAGAAAGGCGGATGGTGGGGAGTGTGCCCTGGAGAGGGAATTGGACTCAGTGGATCATCAGAATAGGCAGTGCTGGGGGAATCCATTGCCTTGTAGTCAATGGCAGTGAACAAAGGAGTATTAACAACAGAACCAGTCTGAGTAGAAGCATCAACAAGGGTAGCAGCTGGGCTCAACCGATACCGTAGTGGAGGAGGGAAAGTGGAAGTCGTAGAGGGTGTGCGTAGGACATCGACCAAAAGAGCGAGGTCCGCAAATAAGTGGGATAGCTGGTATCTAGTGTTGAGATCAAAGCCCTCCAGTCCCTCCAGTGCAGCAAAGAGGAAACCAAGTCCCGTGTTGCGAGCTGCATATAAGGGAACATAGAGAGAGGCATGTAAGAAAAGGGGAATTCATCATGTGCACCTGGTCACTAACAGCTAAAATGACATACAGTGTTGAGCAGCCAATGGACCACCAAAAAAGGAAGGGAATGAGACAAAAGCAGGGAGCTATCTATAGGTCTAGCACACACACACACACACACATAGCTAGGAGCTGAGGTGTATGAAAGATGAAACTAGACGAAAAAGGAGAGGTAAAACACATAAGTCACAGATAAAAGAGGTAACTTAACACACTTTCCCATGATTCAAACGAAGAAACTCTATATCCAAATTATGGCAAAAGAGATCCTCTCTGTCCAAACGCCGGAAGCCAAGTGTTGAACAAAACGGGAAGCATGGTTTTAAAAAACCTAAACTGGGCCGGGTCGAATTTAAGGGGATTGGGAAAAGGCTTAAAAGGGTACCTAAGGGGTTAGGGAAAATGGGTAAAACACGAGTATAAGGGTTGCTGAAAAGGGACAATGATGTAACATAAGGCGTGTTAAAAGATGTGCAAATATGGACATAAGGGGAACGGGAGGTAAGAATAGCTAAGCATATTGGTATTTGGAAAATGGAATAGGAGGCGGAGGCTTAGAGAACAAATTGTATAAAAGGAAGCCCCGCTCCAGGTTAGTTAGATCACTCTTTGGGATATCTCAAACGGTTTGGATCTCATGTATTTGGGCTGAAATAAAATCGGACCTTTGCTTTTCCTCACTCACTGATTCTGTGTGGTACTTTTTGAAATCCTGACTGAAGATTCAACTAAACTAGCGTGAGTATATCTTTATTGAAGAAGCTTTACATTTTATATTAACAGTATTTGTGTAGTGGACAGGAAATTGTTCCACATTTTGGCACCCCAGATGGGACTGGGCTAAGACCCGAAAATATCCTGAATCTGGATTGTGGGACTTGGTCCCGAGGGACAGCAAAAGGCCGCATAGGAAAAGGTCTGACAGGCGCCTGTTTAAGCAAAGTCCTGGCTTAGATACTCTGCTGTCACTCGGATCAGGCCCCACGTGACGGAGAAGGGATAGAGTTGGTCTCCAAAAGAGCCCACATTAAGTGTACTATATGGTAATTGGGACACAGTTTAAGGAAGTGAGTGAGAAAAGGCAAAAGATGGTGTGTCATGAAAAGTGCTTGATTTGCTGTAGAACAGAGAAAAAGTGAAATGTGTGTTTAAAGTGCATGTGTGAAAGTCCTGCGATACCGCTGAATTAATAGATTCAGGTCTGCAATAGAGGCAGGAGGTGAGGCCTCACAACCCCAGATACCGGCCACGTAAAGGGTGGTGACTGCTTGGTGGGGACCCCTGATACCGCTGGAGTGAGTCCAGGTCTGCTTAGAGGGGTATAAATCCTGGGCCCAGGTCTGGGTAGAGCAAATACCTGGTGAGTGTGTAACCTGAAAATAACCTGAAAAGTGTAAGGCGGGAGAGAAATGTGAAAGTGTGTACTAACGTGTGAGAATTGTAGTAAACAGAGAAAATCAAAAGGCTGGGCCGACACGCACAAAAAAAAAAAAAAAAAAAAGAAAAAGAAAAAAGAGAGAAAAAGAAGAAAGAGAAGAGAAGGGGAGTTAGATAAGGGACGCATTTGGTCGCCTGACATGGCCGCCGAAGTAGAAAAAGGGAGGACAGCGCTGGACATTATTGTGGAAAAGCATAAAAGAGATGAAAAAGACATCAGGCATTATTGTAAAAAATGGAGTGAAAAAACGAGTGAACTACTGTGGAAATGGCCGAAGACAGGTACGTTCGAGGAAAAAGAGTGCCAAAAGATGAAGGACCGAATTGTCATCTGGGGAGAACAGAAGAAGGGGCAGAAGGCGAGAGAGAAACAAGTCAGACAAGAAAAGATAGCTGACTGGTTTTACCGGGAAGGAAGGGAAAGGAGAGACCAAGAAAGGGTGCAGAAGGAGAAAGAGGAAGCGGACGAAAGGGAGAAGAAGGAAAAAACGGATAAGGAAATAGCAAGAAAGGTGCAGGAGGCGATGGGGAAAGAAAGATCAAGGATGGAAAAGGAAATAGCAAACAATAAAGGGGATGTGGCACCTCGAATCGAGAAACAGGAGGAACAAGGAGCCCCGCCCCCATACAACCCCCAATTCAGACCTGAGCTGAAACCTAGAAAGAACCCGCCGAAGGGAATATACCCAGTACTGGAAAAAGAAATGCAGGAAGGAGAAGAATGGGAAGAGGCAGAAGTAGAAGTGAAAGGAGTTTTCAAAGGATTGCAAAAGAGAGCTACGTCAAGCCAAGGAAATCAAGGGGCAGCCGAAGAGGTGGAAGGCATAGGGAGCTTGCACGGCGCCACCCGTATGGAAAACTGGAGCATGGACCTCAGCATACCAGACGTTGGGGACGAAGAAAGGCAGAAAATGATGGAAGATTATGTCCAAAGCCAACAAAGGGAGCAAAGGGAGCAAGAACAAAAGGAAAAGTACAAGCGGTATTTACGGGCAGCACAGCAACACGAACAAGCACAAAAGAAAAAGGTGGAATGGTACTTGAAAGAAGCAAAAGAAGAAGATACCCCTAGGCCAGGATTGAGCTATGGGGGAGGGGCCACCAGCACCCCGAAGCCCGGCAGCCCGATTAAAGAGAGGGAAAAGGGGCAACAGATAAGAGGAGAAGAAGAGGACCGAAATGAAGAAGCATATAGAAGGCACGAGGGACGCCAGAACTTTGTGGACGGAGCCTGGGAGAGAGTGGTGGAGAAAAGATGGATGAAAGGAAAAGGGAGGAAGGTGAGGCTGGAAGGAGATGTTATGATAAACCCCTACCTAGGACCAGATGATGAGGAAATGGAAGACCGGATGAACCGAGTGGAAGAAGTGGTCATATATGATGAAGGAACAATGAAAAGAATGGAAGAACTGGCAAATCAGTCCAGGCAAGTGGCGGAAGTGGTTGCAGGGTTAAAGGCCCAACAAGAAGAAGAGTTCCAGAGGTTGCGAGAAATGGAGCAAACGCTGAGCCGTTCTATGATCCGGCAGAGGGAATGCCTAGAGGAGACAGGGAAGGGAGGTAGAGACAAGGACCGGTTTCAGACTATGGCAGAAGTAGATGCTGAAAACAAAAGGAATGCCAAGCGAGAGAGGATGGAAGAGAAAGGCAAGAGCGATGACGAGCATGAGGAAACCCAGGGAGAAACATCAGAAGAAGAGGAGGATAAAAGAGGGAGGCAACTAAGAGACCGAAATAGCTTGAAACCCCCGCTTAAATACAGTGAACATTCTGCAAAGGAAAGAAAGGGGGGCAACGGATTAGGAAAGTCACCAATAACACAATATCCTTTGGTGGTGAAGGGAAAAGCACTGCAGTACACTCCGTGGAACTTCATGGACTTGACTGGACTAATACAAAGACTACCCAGCATGTGTGAGGGAGGCCAGAAATGGATCACACAGTTTGAGGAGAAAACGGCAGGACAACATCTGGCTGCAGGGGATATCAAAGCCATTCTCTGCCAAACGGTGGGAAAAGGACGTACCGAGGAGATTCTGAAGACAGCTGGCATAGAAGACCCCTTGGATGACCCGGCAATAGATCCGGTGCCTTTCGGAGGAATGCGAACCAAAATATGGGACGCCATCCGAACAATACATCCAGCCAAAATGGATCCAGGGAGATTAGAAGTGATCAAGCTAAAAGAGGATGAAAACGTTCTGGCCTTTGTCCAAAGTTTCCAAGACAAATGGAGGGACGAGACGGGAGCAAAATGGGATTCTTCGGTAGCAAGCGTGGGGTTGTTCAAAATGTTGTTAAAGAAAGCCCTACCGGAGGAGGTACAGAAGAAGCTGGAAGAAGTGGTGGGGTTGAGTTCAATGGAATGGAACACATTTATGGCACATGTGACACACCACGTAGAGCAACACAGGAAAGTGAAGAAGGAAGCTAAGGATGCTGCAGAGACCTTGCTGACTCAATTGTATAAGGCACAACTTGGGGAGATAGCTAGAACTAAACAGGAGGATAGGGAGAAGAGAAAAGAGAGTGCCAAACAAGCAGCTGTGATGGTGCCAGCGCAATCCCCAAGTTTTGCGGGAGCGACTGTTGAAACAAAGGGACCTGACGTACAGCTGTCCGAACTATGGCAAAAGTACCAAGAATGGCAGCCATGGGTCCAATATATGCGACTAGAGTACCAGGAAGCGAGCGCTCCGTTACACTGCACCATTAAATACGATAAAGGTGGGCAAGACCAGGACTACGCACAACTATGGGAAGAAATGGAACAGGGACAGAAAATGGACATCAAAACACTGGATGTGGTCTGTGGACCCCAAGGGGTGGCGGCAGTAATTAAACTCCCAGACAAAATAATGAATTGGTACCAGGAAAAGGAAGCAGCTCCCCATGTTACCCTTATGGTGGCACGCGGCTTTGAACCACAAGACTTGGGGCCCATGGTGAAACAAGTAAAGGAGGTACGGGAATGGAAACCTACTCAGAACCGGTATATACATACTTCACCAGGTGGAGAATACACCTGCATTTCAATAGCGGCCATTGATATGGTGGTCGCAGGCAGTATGGAAATACACCGAAAAACGAAGAGATATAACAAGCAGATGACTGTGGTAGAGTCGGACAGAGATACTGCACAGGAGTTGTTACAAGACCTTCCGGAACAATTATGGACTAAGCATGCAACGGACGTAGGACTAGTAAAGTCAGCAGGACTGGCAAGGATAAAAACTAGGGAAGGTGTAAAGTTGCCCTATCAGCGACAATATCCGCTCTCAGAGCAAGCCAGGGAAGGAATAAGGCCGACCATACAGGGACTACTGGAAGCCGGGGTCCTCGTTCCCACCAACAGCCCCTGTAACACTCCCATTTTTCCGGTCAAAAAGCCAGGAACGGACAAGTGGAGACTGGTTCACGACCTGCGCGCCGTCAATCAGATCGTGATACCAGAGACGCCCATAGTGCCGGATCCCCACACATTACTGACAAATATCCCAGAGGGAACTAAGTGGTACACGGTCATAGACTTATGCTCAGCTTTTTTCAGTGTACCCTTGCACCCTGAATCACGACACCTGTTCGCCTTTACGTATGAAGGGAAACAGTACACCTACACAAGGCTACCGCAAGGATACTGTGAAAGTCCGTCAATATTCAATCAGGTGCTGGCCCGAGACTTGGCCACTCTGGACTGCCGCAGCACGGTCCTGCAATATGTAGATGATCTCCTGATATGCAGTCTCTCGCAGGAGGAGTGTCAACGAGATTCACTAAAAGTATTACAGTTGCTAGCAGACAACGGCCACAAAGTCAGTCGGGAGAAACTACAGTTTTGCAAAACCAAAGTGGAGTATCTGGGACGGGTACTAGAAGGGGAAAGCCGCACAATAGCTCCCAGGCACGTGGAATCCATTAGTAAGGCCCCTAGGCCACAAACAGTAAGGCAGATGTTGGCCTTTTTGGGTATGGCAGGATTTAGTCGACCGTGGATATGTGAATTTGCTCTGAGGGTTCAACCCCTGCGGGATATGATTAAAGCAGCAGACCATGCACAACCCAATGCCAAGTTAGAGTGGACGCCTGAAGGAGACGCGGCTTTTATAGACATAAAATCGGCGCTAGCTACGGCGCCAGCCCTAGCCAATCCAGATTACAGAAAACCATTCCATCTGTACGTGTCAGAAAGAAAGGGGTATGCGACTGCTGTACTAACTCAGCAACAACAAGGAAAAGGGAAACAAGCTATAGCCTACTACAGTACGGCTCTTGACAATGTGGAAAAAGGCATGCCACCGTGCTACCGGTCATTGGCGGCGGCAGCGTTCGCCTACCAGAAAGCATCTTCAATTACGATGGGACATCCAGTTACCCTGTACACGACTCATGCTCTTCATGCCCTTTTGACCAGTTAGAATTTTGTAATAACTAATTAGCGACGTACAGGGTATGACTCCATTCTCTACGCCCCGGAATTAACTATTGAAAGATGTACTACGGTTAATCCGGCTGACAAAATGATGACACCCCTGGATGGAGAACCGCATGAATGCGTCAGTGAGTCAGAGAAATTCCTGAAGGCACAACCCGACCTGGAAAATGATGCCCTGCAGGATGCAGAACGCACCTTCTTCGTGGATGGATCCTGTTTCCGTACCAATGATGGAAATCGGGCTGGGTATGCCGTGATAGAGGCGCACAAAACTCCTTTAGAATTTAGGGAAGTATTGAGTGTTCCCCTTCCACAACCGTGTTCGGCCCAGCTGGAGGAAATTAAGGCCTTAACAGCTGCTTGTAAACTGGGTAGCGGCCGACGTTGTAATGTATACACAGACTCCGCTTATGCTCATGGGGTATGCCATGTTTTCGGTCCGATATGGGCACAAAGGGGGTTCCAGCGAGCTGACGGGTCTACTGTGACACACGGAGAAGCGATCTCTGATTTATTGTATGCAATGACCTTGCCATCAGCGGTAGCTATTATCAAATGTAAAGCACACAAAACGGACGGCTCTTTTATCACTAAAGGGAACGCAGTGGCAGACGAAGCCGCCAAGAAAGCCGCGGTGGGACCAGCCCCGATGATGGCGCTCACGCAACCAGAAGAAGTCACGGTCCGTCACCCAATGGAAGACAACGTAGCGCAGATTGTGGAAGTACAGAACACAGCCGGTGAAGCTGAGCTTTCTACGTGGATAAAATGAGGAGCAAAAAAGGACAAAGGGACTGGCCTTTGGCGTAGCATCGACGGCATGTGCGTAGCCCCTGCTAGTCTCCTACCGCTGCTGATAAAGGATGCCCACAGCCTCGATCACACTAACAGGGCGGAGACAATTCGGAAAATAAGACAGGAATGGTGGTCACCATACTTGGCAGGTGCAGTGGACCAGGCGCTCAATAACTGTGAAACGTGCATAAGAAACAATGTGCGCAAGAGCTTTACCGCACCCCTGGGGCACATTCCGCCACCAACAGGCCCGTTCAGGCATCTAATGATGGACTATGTCGACATGGGGGCCGAAAATAGGAAGGAATCAAAACGCTACATATTTGTGGTAGAGGACCGGTTTAGTAGATGGGTAGAGGCCACGGCCACCTCTAGAGAAGATGCTAAATCCGCTGCCAAGTTTCTTTGCTGGGAAGTCATACCCTGGTTTGGTATCCCGGACTATCTGAGCTCTGACAATGGAGCGCATTTTGTTAATCAGACCATTGACTTGATAACCAAGGCACTGGGGATTGAATACAAGTTGGGTTGTGTGTATCATCCCCAGTCCCAGGGTATGGTGGAACGGGCTAATGGCATATTAAAAAGTAAGTTGGCAAAAATTTGTGACAGTTCGCGACTAACCTGGGTACAGGCCTTACCCCTGGCCCTGCTAAAAATGCGCTCCCAGACCAGCCGTGTGACGCACCTCACACCCCATGACAGGGCGCCCGATGCCTGTGGCATTTACACGCGCCCCATATACCGGCCCCTCATTAGAACAGTTGGAGGGCGAAATGAAAACCTATATACGCACCCTCACACAGATCCACAGACATTTGTATTCACAGGTTCAGGAGGCGGTCCACGGCGAGGAGGTGCCCCGGGTAAGGCAGGTCGATCCAGGAGACCACGTGTGGATCCGAGTCTTCAAGAGGAAGAACTCTCTAGAACCACGAAGGGAAGGACCGTTTGAGGTGGTGGCTGCCACACCAACAGCAGTAAAAGTAGCGGGACGACCCCATTGGTATCATCTGAACCACTGCAGCCGAGGAGGCTTTGGTAAGGGACCATTGCTTCGTGGAGCTGACGAACAGACGTTACCCCCCGGGGAGCAACCCTCGACGTCAGGCAAGACTCACTCAGCCCAGCCTCCCGAGTGCCCAACGACTGAGTCCAGTACTGACAGTGACAGAGGCACTGACGAGGACCGGAGCCCGGCGCAGGGTACAAGGGCTCAGACCAAAAGACGGGCAGACCGACAGACCCCTAGCCCTATTCCCAGCCCTGACGAGAGCTGGCCGAGTGATGACCTCACTGCAGTTGAAGCAGCAGCAGGGTCGTCAAGTGTCGGGAACATACCAGTGAGCCAGGAACTGCTGGCGCCCCTCCCCACGGAGGTCGAAGACCTGAATTGTATCTCAGCCAATTTGGCCTCTATAGTGCAAGGCTTGGATGACCCACCTGTTCAGTCGCATATACCGTACGAGACCATAGAGTTAGCGGATTTAGGCGGATTAAGCCCCCCTGCTTTGCTTCCGGAAGATGCTGGGGGATCCTCCCTTGTCCAAAACGATGCCGAACTCCCGGGTGGCTGCTCCTCCATATAGACTCATGAGTAATGATAAGGCCATCATTGTGGTATGGGCTGTGGTTCTGGTGGCCGGACTGACTATGGCTCTTTTACTAGTGTATGCGCCCTTTCCAAAAAAGCCCCCACACATGATTGTGCCCTGACAAATGCTGTGTCACCTGGGACCGAGACACCTGTGACGATTCCCATTTCCCCTTTTGACTCACCTAGGCCGCCCCGGCGACGTAAGAGAGGCACGCTAGGCGCTCGTTTCTCAATAGGCTTCCTCGACGGTGATGATGATCCGGCGGACCACCTGGCAGACCGCCTAAAGAAAACTGTGCTCTCGTCCTGCGCATTTGGCCACAAGATAGACAGGCTCGGGACGCGTCACCTTGGGAGCCGGCCTAGTGGGGCAAGTCGGCCGGGTAGTCCCCGTCCACCCATGGTGGAGACCCCTCTCTTGTATGTAGCCTCCCTATCGACTATTCGTTCCCGAGAGATGTTTTGTGCTCTGTCTTTGATCACCCTTGCCTATCAGGCAGCCTTGCTTCGCGGTAGCCCGCATGTGGCCCTCTATGAGGTCGGACAAAATTCTCTGAACCTCACCATAGGCCACCTCCAGATTAAAGGGGGCCCGGCCAGTTGGTGGTGCCGATTTAATCAGTCACGTCCTGACTCTTCAAATGTCTTTGATGTTCCGCCCCGCCTACCCTTCCGCTGTACCACTGACGCTTGCGTTACCCGAGAACCCGAAAATTCCTTTTTCTCCCGCCAGGCTTCTGCCCCCCTGTCTGTACAGCCTGCGCATGCCAGCACTTTTATGAAGCTGCAATGTTATTCTATGACAGTGGCTGACACACCTTTGACCGTGGATCAGACCAATCTGTATCTCAACTGGATGTTCCATACTGCCCGTGCTGTCACGGATCGTTCATGCCTGGTTTGTCACAACCGTGTATCCACGCCTCATTTCATGTTCTCCCTGGGTGACCTCGCTGAATGCCTTTCCGCCCCATACACGGAGCAGTTCCTGTGCCCCACAGTCTGCCTGCTGGGATCCCTGTCCATAGATTATGGCCCTGATTGGATGCGGAACGCCAGCTCTTCGTGTTTGTTTAAGCCGCTGCAGACTCAGGATGCTGCTATGGTGTCGGTCCACCAGGAATTACCCCCCTTCTTTCCCTTGTGCATATGCTCCCCATTCGGTACCTATGACATCGGTAACTTGTCGGCCCGCTACAACCTTATGCTCCCCTCAGAGGACTTAAGTATTCCCGTCCTTCTGTCGCATAACTCCACAATGGACAACTCTAGTACAGCGCCGGCCTATGAAGACATCCCTGTCCCAGACTTGGTGTACGGCACCAGGGCAGTAGCAGATGTGTTTTGGTATTGTGGGGGGGATCGCGCCCGCCAAACACTACCTACCGAATGGCAAGGGTGCTGTGCCCCTGTCCGGCTTGATGGAGAAACCCGTGTCATTGTGCCACTTAACCCCCTTGAGCCTCTTCCGGGCCGCACACGCCGTGATACTGCACTGTGGGGCCAATACCTTAGAGACGCAGACACTATGAATTATACGGATTGGGCAACTGACACGGTGGTTACTTTGAACTGGGCGGGCGCTCCGGTGAATGTCCCAGACAAGTACAAGGCTATGGGATCAGTTGGGAGTGGGTTTGCCGCCACCCTCCTCCCTGGAGTACAAGTTGTTCGTAATACGGCCTGGATTAACTATCTGTGGTACAATCAGCAGAGGTTTATCAACTATACGTTGGGCGCCTTAGGACTTATCTGGGACCAACTTCATGCTACATCTCTGATGGCGGCCCAGAATCGCTTCGCCCTCGATCAGATGCGGGCCCCAGAGGAGGGGGTGTGCACGATGATTGGCCCAGAATGCTGTGCGGCCATTCCTCTCCATACGGGCGAAAAGGGGGCCTTGTCCAAGGTACTAGCCTGCCTGCAGGCTTTACAACGGGAACATGTGGCCAACTCAGGGCAAGCCGACGCGCTCCACCTTCCGTCTTGGCTCTCATGGATGATGTCGGGCAGCTGGGTGGCGACGATTGCTCGCATTGGTACGGCACTACTGGCATTGTTTCTGCTGCTCGCTTTTGTCACCTGCTGCATCATACCTTGCACCCGCAAGTTGGCCGTGTCCACAGTGACTACCAATAATATTTCTGGCCAGTACGTGGTTTTGGGTGAGGCGTTTCCGCCTCAACGGGGGGTGGTGTGCAGGCGACAGAGCCAAATTGAGGCAGAAACTGTGTATGTTGACATGCGCCCTTACGTTCCTACTACGAACGCCGCTCCTGCTGGTCAAGCAACGCCCGACCTCGCACCGCCCGACCTGGTGGCACCCGATGTGACCCCCACAGCGCCCACCCCCACGGAATCTGAGAACATGCACAGAGTGACACGAGGGGCGAACGCCGACATGTAGGACAACCACAGTAGGACAACCACAAGCACAAGAGATACATAGAAGTGATACAGTCAAACGGTTTAAGCACCTCAAGCTAGAGAAGACACATAGTCCCTGCTAATACAAGGTAGAGGCCGGAAAAGGGCCTATCCGAGAAAAAGCAGGTATCCACGATATGACATCATTTTGGTATGTCAGTCCAGGACAACCAGGCCCGGGTACGCTATGATCGATTCTACAGTTACCCTGCACGTTTCACATGCACAGCTCTAGCACCATAGTACGAGAACATAAAATGGTCCTGGATTTATTAAAAGCCACCCCAGAACAAGCCATGGTCCAGATCGAACCCACGGAGGAGTGATTGGGTGTAGACAAGGAGGATCAACACCTGTGTGGATACGTAACAGTGACAGTGCGCCAATGGTCAGTGCAACAACAAAGAGTACGAAAAGCTGTTTGTACATAAATACCCAAAGAATTGATCAACGGTAAGACACCTGATTAAGAAAAGGACTGTTGTGAAGTCACCGGACCTTTCCATAGAGTAATCTAGCACTACAGAAAAGTGAGAAGAGGATGAGATGAGCCATGCCCTAGGTGTAAGTGCTAGCCTAACCTCTCCCTATGGGTGGCCCTCAACGGTGCGCAAAGCACCTGGGTTGAAGACCATCTCATCACCTACGGGAAGAGAGGACATTAAAAAAGAGTGTTGTTAACTTTTCTATGTGCGCCAAATAACAAAGATATAATCAGTGTATTCAGGAAACTGTTTGAACGCTGTCGAGCACTAAAAGAGGCTGGCAGGGTGGGAATTTTTCCTTTTGCTTGTAAGGTTTTTTCGCCCACCCCTGAATACAGGTGATATTAAGTTGTGTAATAGACACAAGGGAAAACCGAGACCCGAAGGATACAAGGCTGCAGGCAGTAAGAGCCTGGCCGAGAAACCTCATGGAGTATAATAGAGCACGTTCTTTCATAAAGCTTCTATGTGTGTAACCCATACGATTGTATAGTGCATAGGCATAATCCATGTGTAGGTAGAGGTAGTTCTCAGCAACCTTGTATAATCCGCAGGCAATCAGCATTTAGTCGTGATTATTGAGCATGCTAAAACGAGGGAAAGCATGACGAGATATGTATACCTAAAACCTGGGCAACGAGGAAGGGGTGTGCTAGCACCGATCCTCCAGTTGCCAATCTACTATGAAGCCCCAAGCCATATCGCCCTAGGAGATCTTCCCCAGGCACATCAAGATCTTTTGCTAGCCCATCCTGATAAATGTAGTGTGGAAGTGATGAATGCAAGGGATTCTGACAGTGAGGATAGTGACTCAGGAGAAGAGGAGGCGTATGGGCAGAGACAGTACGGCTTTGTAAGGCTAACCCTCCGACAGCTAACCCAACACGGGCACAAGGTGCGCCAGACCCAATTCATACATAGGTACCTGTTGAATTAAGAGGTGAGGCTTTCCCAAAAGCCTCAGAGGAGGGAATGTTGTAAATTAATTTAGTATGAGAAATAAAGACAATGAAGGAAATAACCACAGGACGCAAAGGGTAGGAAGCACCACCACATTTATTGGGAATAAGGGGGACTAGCAGGAGAATAAGAGGGACTGGTAGGAGAATAGGAGGGAGAGAAAGGCGGATGGTGGGGAGTGTGCCCTGGAGAGGGAATTGGACTCAGTGGATCATCAGAATAGGCAGTGCTGGGGGAATCCATTGCCTTGTAGTCAATGGCAGTGAACAAAGGAGTATTAACAACAGAACCAGTCTGAGTAGAAGCATCAACAAGGGTAGCAGCTGGGCTCAACCGATACCGTAGTGGAGGAGGGAAAGTGGAAGTCGTAGAGGGTGTGCGTAGGACATCGACCAAAAGAGCGAGGTCCGCAAATAAGTGGGATAGCTGGTATCTAGTGTTGAGATCAAAGCCCTCCAGTCCCTCCAGTGCAGCAAAGAGGAAACCAAGTCCCGCGTTGCGAGCTGCATATAAGGGAACATAGAGAGAGGCATGTAAGAAAAGGGGAATTCATCATGTGCACCTGGTCACTAACAGCTAAAATGACATACAGTGTTGAGCAGCCAATGGACCACCAAAAAAGGAAGGGAATGAGACAAAAGCAGGGAGCTATCTATAGGTCTAGCACACACACACACACACACATAGCTAGGAGCTGAGGTGTATGAAAGATGAAACTAGACGAAAAAGGAGAGGTAAAACACATAAGTCACAGATAAAAGAGGTAACTTAACACACTTTCCCATGATTCAAACGAAGAAACTCTATATCCAAATTATGGCAAAAGAGATCCTCTCTGTCCAAACGCCGGAAGCCAAGTGTTGAACAAAACGGGAAGCATGGTTTTAAAAAACCTAAACTGGGCCGGGTCGAATTTAAGGGGATTGGGAAAAGGCTTAAAAGGGTACCTAAGGGGTTAGGGAAAATGGGTAAAACACGAGTATAAGGGTTGCTGAAAAGGGACAATGATGTAACATAAGGCGTGTTAAAAGATGTGCAAATATGGACATAAGGGGAACGGGAGGTAAGAATAGCTAAGCATATTGGTATTTGGAAAATGGAATAGGAGGCGGAGGCTTAGAGAACAAATTGTATAAAAGGAAGCCCCGCTCCAGGTTAGTTAGATCACTCTTTGGGATATCTCAAACGGTTTGGATCTCATGTATTTGGGCTGAAATAAAATCGGACCTTTGCTTTTCCTCACTCACTGATTCTGTGTGGTACTTTTTGAAATCCTGACTGAAGATTCAACTAAACTAGTGTGAGTATATCTTTATTGAAGAAGCTTTACATTTTATATTAACAGTATTTGTGTAGTGGACAGGAAATTGTTCCACAGGATCATGCTGAAATTTAAACAAAATGGTTTGACTTAATATCCGCAGCAGTAGTGCACAAGTAATTTCTTCCTAATTTGTTTATTAACTTTTATTGTATGTCTAAATGCAATAAAAGTTATTTACCAGATTCAGATGCTCCTAAACAAATTATTATAAAGTAAGAGTTTGTAACTTATCAGCAAAGACTGTACTATCATTTCTAATATAATGCATTTAATATGGAAAAATATTTTCACTGAAATATTTCATAGATTTTTTTTTTTACATGAGTTTACACTAAATGTCTAATATTCTGTCCTGTTGGAAAAATGCCTTAACTGCTCAATTAATTTGGAACATTTAAAAATAATTTGCCTGCTTTGGCTTACAGTGTATATGCCTTCTCATTGTCATAAACCCATACAAGGAAATAAAAAGTAATCATTTTGACTCCAGATCAGGAGTGGGTAAAGACAGACTGGTTATCTGATCTATATTATATATACACGTACCTTAGATAATGCCTCTCTGAGGGCCATGTTGGAATGTTCCCAAGTCGGAGTACTGTGAAACTCCTAAGCATTAGATCACCCCAATTACTCCTGTATACTCTTTCGTGCTCTTTGCCTGACAAAGACATTCACAAAACATATTTGACAGTTGGGGCCTAATTCTAAAATCACCAGATACCAAATGTACAACAATTTTGTCTTGCTGCCATCACAAAATTAAAATGTTTAAACCTTAAGTAATATAGTCACAGAGAGTGTGTACATTTTTCACACTACATTAAGAGTGGGGATCCTTATAGACTGTGGAACAGAAATGGACACAGAGTGTCACACAAAATGCGATAAGTTCTGCAATACAACCAACCCATCCAGTACCCATTATTTATAGTATGATGTATATAGAATATATATATATATATATATATATATATATATATATATATATATATATAAGATGTCCCAACTGTAACCCACTCCATTCCACATGATATTATTATTGATCAGCACTTTTTCCAAGTGACTGCATGTGAGAGCTCAAGGCCATTACTCCCCTTAACATTCCTAGATCAGTAGTACACCTGGGAGCATCTCCTTCGGGGGCTGTGGGCTCCCCTGCGGTGTACTCCTCTGTGGTCATAGACTCCCTTGCACGCTCCCAAGGCCGACAGGACATGATTGGGGTCATCCGCCGCCCCATAAAAGCACAACAAATGTTCCTGGACGTTATCAAGTATGGTCTGCAGTGGATCACTGATTGCTCACTACATGACAAAAATCCTGAGATCTGGGTATTCTTTGGACAAGCCTGACATTGAATGGATTTATGCTTTGCACCTGTACTATGGCTGGCAAACGTCAACAAGGACTTTGTCTTACATCTGGCTGGGGGGGGGGGGGGGGGGAGCCGCTGGGGGGGTCCCAGCTCAGGAGTGTAGGGCGCTTACAGGGCTGTAGTTTATGTATTGAAAACATTGGATTTGGTGGCACAAGGATTGCCAGGGGTGCGTGCCGCGGCTGGAGATGCTCTCTTAGTGCGGATCATTGGGAAAATTGTTCTCTCACACATCGATCTTACATTCATCACACCAGGCCATTTCTATTTTGAAAGAACAGGATATGGGGATATGGGGTTAATCTATGTCCCACCCAAAATGAAATTCTTAAACCTATTAGTGTGCCAAACACACCAACTGTAGTGTTGTAGTGCCTAATTACTTACCAGTCACAGAGAACACTCACGATTGCCTAGCCGAAATTCATATTTCCTCAAGCTTAAAAGTTTCGGGTCTGAAATTTCACAAACATTATGAACACCCTGATCTGCCCAATTGGCTGAATTAAAAGCTATCACTACAGAGTGCAACCTGGTTAAGGGTAGAATTGCTAATATATAAATATATAGATAAATACTGACGTTTAGGCCCATGGATTGTGTCGTCTGTTTGGAGTTGTTTGAATGCAATGCGGTTTTAGAAAAAGCGTTGGAACGCCATTTATCAAGCAAATAGTTTAATTGAATTCTGATGGTACCTTATGCACTCTGCACTCAATGGTGGAGGATAACCTGAATGTGATATTTGTGCTCAAATTTTTTTTTCCTTGACCAGGGATAGGTCTGGCATACCTTGATTTGTGTTTAACGTAATTTGTGCTGATACTAAACATATTTCGGTAGATGCTCTACCTCTTGCACTGATGACCTATCACATGCAGCCTAACGGCAATATGTATCTAACACCGCATGAAATGCTTACGGGTCGGCCCATGTCTGTGTCTGTTCCTTATGAAGGACTGCCACTGAAGTAATTTCAGATGAATCAAAAACATATATGAGACCACTAACTATTATGTATGAAGCTATCTATTCACAGGAAAAGAGCTGGGTGCATTGTTATGGGTGAGGCGTTACCGCCTCAACGGGGGGAGGTGTTCACCCGGAGGTGGGAGACCTGGAGCAGCGAGAGAATGCTGACTACAGGGCAGCAGCGGACTACAAGAACATGCGACCCCCGGAGGATGCTCCTCCAATGACGAGATGGTGGAGAACACGTGAAGGTCCGGTACGAAGCTGCTGTGTACGAAGCTGCTGTCAACGGGGGGTCTGCTAACTCAAGTCAGTGGCAGGCTGGATGAGAAGATGTGAAGATCCATACCCTGGGTGTTCGTGCTAGCCTATCTCTCCCCAAAGGGTGGCTCTCTCAGTACGTAAAGTGCTTGAGCTGAAGACAACCAGCATACAGAGAGATACTGCCACCAGAGACTGTCAAGTTGTATTGTTATAAAATGTTATAAAATGTTTGTGATATGACGCAGTCAGGCACGAGAAAAGTATAATGGTGCTGTCGAGCACATAGTGCTAGCAGGGTGGGAATTTTTCCTCATAGGAGGTTTTTTTGCCGACCCCTGACTGCGAAGGATTGGGGTTTGTTTTTTGGGGGGAAGCAAGACTCTGCAGGTCCCGACAAATACAAAACTGTGGGCTGACAGGCCTAGTTGAGAAAGATAGGGACATGTAGATCCAGTCGAATAGTTACTGTAGTGGCCACTCATACTTAAACTACATATAATCAAGATAGTTAGATTCGAAATAATATATATATATAGTTGAAAGGAGAAGTAAGTTAAGGGTTAAGAGTTATGGCTAGGTACATCTACATGGGTCCAGCGCAAAGTGGACGTAGGGGGGTCCTAAGGCCCATTCTCAAGCTGCCAATCTACTATGAGACCCCGGGGCGCACAACGCTAGCACGTCTCCCACCAGGTCTACAAAACCTCCTCAGCTCCTATTCTGATCAGTGTAGCGTAGAAGTGGTTACTGTAAGGGACCCATTTGAGTACGGGGACGGGCGCAGGGATTATGGCTTTGTTAGAGTAATCCTCCGACAGCTAGCGGGGGACGGCCATGGGGTGCGGCAGAACCAGTTTCTCCACAGATACCTGCTTAATTAAGGTAGTGTATGAGGCTTTATAGCCTCAGAGGGGGGAAATGTTGTGGATAAAAATGACATGAAATAAACATGAGGGAGACCTAGTATCCAGTAAAGGGGAGAAGAAGAAAAGACGGGCACCAAGACACACAGAAGCGGTGTGAGGCGGATATTGACGAATTGGATTCACACTTTAAAGATCTTAGATCTTTAAGAGTAATACACTATGGTTTATTAGTCAAAAAGTCAAAAAGAAGTATACGAGCTGAGGAGTGCTAACACACACACACACACACACTCTTGTACAGTCAAGGGCGGGCATGTAGACATAACACACACACACACTCTCTCTCTCTCCCCCACACATACTACTATAACTTTATAAGAATAATAAAAAGGAATATTAAGATATTATAAGGGTAATATCTTATAATAATAATATATATACTCTTTATAAAAAACAGAATAATAGGATATGTGGGACAGTAGAAGGGTAATATAATGATATTATGAAGTAGGAAGTACAGTAAACTGTTTTTCAAGCAGTATAACTACATATAAAATAGAGATATAGAGCAAATATGAAAATAAATTATAAACTAGAAATATAGGCTCGCAAGGAAGGCCTTATTTATAAGGGTGGCTGAGTCAAGCTGCTCCCCCCCATCCCCCCCGCGAGATAATAGTTAGACCAAGGTCACTCGTTGTTTTGTCTCTCCACTTTTGAAGCTAATGGTAAATTGAAAAGCCCTGTTTTTGAGCTAATGGTAAGTTGAATAGCCCTTTTTTAGAACATAATAGTAAGTTGAATAGCTCTTTTTTAGAACATAACAGTAAGGTAGATGAGCTCTTTTTTAACCCTATTGGTAGTGATATCGTAGTCTTTTTGAAACATATTGGTTATCTACTGAGTAAATACAGTATAAATACTGGAGCTTAAGCTCAGGGTATCAGATCACTTCTGTGAATTCTCATCGGTGTGGATCTCGTGTGGTGGAACGGAACCAATAAATCTGGACCCTTGCTTCTTCTCACTCACGGCTGGTGTCTTTTTTTCTATCTCCAACTGGGTTCAGAGGTAGATGTGAGTATTGGCTTCTATGTTGAATTTTAAGTGTTTTTGGGTAATAGGCTAAATTTGAGCCAGCAACTTCCTAAGAAGACTGAAGAAGGTGCCACTGCCCCAGAACCTTCTCATGAACATCTATCGATGTACAGTGGAGAGTATAACGACATACTGCATTACAGCATGGCTCATAAAATCATAAACAGTTTTGTATCCTTGCAGACTACCAAGTGATTTAAAAAGCATCAATATTGTTCAAAATTATGGTATAGCTGTAATAAAAATGACATTTTACCTAGAATTTCAACATAATATATTTTCATTTTGAATGTCACTCAACACAGGTCATTTTAAAATATGCTAGGTCTTCAGAAACGTTTCAATTTCCAAATTCTTATGGTCACAAGGGAAGTTAATAATTTTGAGTGCAACTGTACACCACACACACACATACACTAATTACCATAATTATTGAACATATTATATGCTGTACATTATTGAACACATACACCATATAATATGAACAATAAAACCTAACACACACACACACACACACACACACACACACACACACACACACACAGATTGCCAGAAATTTTTAATAGGTCATTCATTTTAATTGACAATTCAATTTTCTTTAATTATTCATTATTATTATTGACAAAATCACCCAAATTATACATCTCTATCAGCATAGGAAATTATATATACACAATCCAATAGGAAAGTATGTATAATTAGATACAACTTAATACATCTATACTCCTGTTCAGTTACAACTATAGTAAAGCTTTATATGGGGACACATTGCCACATTATAGGTACAATAAAGTCCTGTTTTGCTGTTAAAATGTTTTAATAAGAAAAAGTGAATTGACGTATTAATAAGAAAAGATTCATTACTGTTCAGTTTCTGTATTGTAGCTACATGATATTAGATTACACAGATGTAGGTTTACATTATTACTTCTCTGATTGTAAACATGAAATAGTGGAGAAAAATAAAGCTCTGCATTCTTACATACACCATCTGATTAACCAGAACAAAACATTATAAAAGCAAAATCTTTACTTCATTATTATCAATAAATGTGAAAAGTAAGACATCATAGTTCCACTCTTTCAGCTTTTCTTTAAAACACTGCATTATGTTTTTCCTCATAATCTGTTGCGTCTGAGACTAAAAAACTGCTCCAACCTGTACATAAGGAGAAAAAGGTAAGAATCAGTCACTCAGACATTTATAGTGAAACACTGGTACACTCCCACTGACCCAAACACATCATACAGTGTGTGTGAGTGTAGAATCATTCAGCTGTTTTAAATGTTCAGCATTTCCTGTGTTCAGTATTTATAGTACATGTAACACAACAACCTTTTATACCTGCTCTTTGGTATAACTTTACTAGGGAGATGGCCCAGCTTTGGAATCATCCTTAGCAATAGGTTACTTTCTATAACCCCAGTTCTCTGAAACCCAGTTTCATCATCTCATGCTCGAGATCCAACTATGGGAGGAATGGACAACTGTCTGGTTGCCCAATTCACTCACAGTGAGGACCTGTAAGTCAGGGGATGGTAACCTAGATAGGTGGTGCTTGACACATCCCATAATGATGTGCCTGGTAACATCATGCACAAAGGTGATAGTTAATGTAATCCATACTACATGTATTATGTATTACTACGGTAATACATACTATAGAGACTGTGTCTGTTCCCCGAGCTATACAAATATATAGAAAATCTCGGAAAGTCTGTCTTCGTAACCTAATTAACATAAAATTAAATCATATTGAATGCACAGCCAGCACTTTTGATCTGAAGCTAGGACTATAAAATATTAGATCTCTTGCGTCTAAGGCTCTTATTGTTAACGACATCATTACTGATCAGGAATTTAATATGTGTTTAACAGAAACTTGGATTAAACCAAACGAGTACATAGCATTAAATGAAGCCAGTCCTCCTGGATACAGTTATGTACATCAGCCTCGTTCAACTGGTAGAGGAGGAGGTGTTGGTCTCATCCATAGTAAAAATCTAGGCGTGACACAAAAACCTAAGCATAAATTTAATTTAATTCTTTTGAAATTCTTTATACCAGTATAAGTTATGTAGCCACAAAAAATAAGTCAATTCCTCTAATTATTATTTACAGACCCCCAGGGCCATATACTGAATTTCTTAGTGAATTTGCAGACTTTGTCTCAAACCTGGTTGTGTCTGTAGATAAAGCATTAATCGTCTGAGACTTTAATATTCATTTTGATAACCTGGAAGACCCTCTAAGATTAGCGGTTGTGTCCATCTTAGATGCAGTAGGGATTAATCAGAACGTAATCGGACCTACTCATAATGGTGGTCACACTCTTGACCTCATACTAACATACGGACTAAGTATAGAAAATATAATTTTTCCGCAGTCTGAAGTTGTCTCAGACCATTATCTTATCTCGTTCATAATACATATTGATCATAATATTTCCACCTCGCCTCGCTACCGCGTAAAACGTACCTACACATCAGCTACTGCACCGAGCTTCATAAATAACCTCGCAGAAACATCAATTAGATTTGGATCACCGTCAGATCCCATAGAACTCGATCAGGCGACTGAAAGCTTGGAGTCAACACTCCGCTACACGCTAGATAGAGTGGCTCCACTCAAAAGGAAAATAATTAGAGAAAAAAAATTAGCACCCTGGTATAACGATCAAACGCGAACCTTAAAACAGACAATTCGACAATTAGAACGTAAATGGCGTCAAACCAAACTGGTGATATTTCCAACAGCATGGAAGGAGAGCCTACTGAAATATAGGAAATCTCTTAGTGATGCTAGAAAAATCTATTTCTCCACCTTAATAGGAGACAACAAAAACAATTCTAGATTCCTTTTCAACACAGTAGCAAAATTAACTAGGAATAAAACCACTACAGAGAGAAACACTCAATCACAATCATTACATAGCAGTGAAGATTTCATGAAATTTTTCATTGATAAGGTTGAAAATATTAGATGTGAAATACAGGCCATTAAATTAAAACCGGACAGTACTGTAACAAACCCATTACATGACAATGTAGCAATATCAGATCAATGTTTAGAGTGTTTTGCTCCGCTTAGAGAGACTGAACTAGCTACATTAATCTCTTCAGCCAATTCATCAACTTGCATACTAGATCCTGTACCTACATGTTTGTTTAAACAGATTTGTCCAGGAGTAATTGAACCACTTTTAAATATAATCAATTCTTCCCTAAGCACTGGCTATGTACCTAAATCACTTAAATTAGCAGTTATTAAACCCCTGATTAAAAAACCTGATCTTGACCCGTCTCAATTGTCCAGATATAGACCATTATCAAATCTCCCCTTCATCTCTAAGATTTTAGAAAAGGTTGTAGCAAAGCAGTTATGCTCGTACTTGGATAGGAATAACATTCATGAAATGTATCAGTCAGGATTTAGACCTCATCATAGCACAGAGACAGCGTTAGTTAAAGTAGTAAATGACCTTCTACTGACCTCTGATCAGGGTTGTGTCTCGCTGCTTGTGTTACTCGACCGTAGTGCAGCTTTTGATACTATAGATCACACTATTCTCCTTGATAGATTAGAAAATGTTGTTGGTATTAAGGGAACAGTCCTCTCCTGGCTCAGGTCTTATCTAACCGATCGTTATCAGTTCGTAGATGTAAATGGTGATTTCTCCATGCGTACTGAGGTTACTTTTGGAGTTCCACAGGGTTCTGTTTTAGGCCCACTGCTCTTTACTTTATATATGCTACCCCTAGGTCAAATTATTCGTAAACATGGAATTAGCTTCCACTGTTATGCTGATGATACACAGCTGTATGTTTCAGTGAAGCCAGAGGACAGACAGAAGCTTAGTAAAGTTGAGGATTGTGTAAAGGACATTAGACATTGGATGTTAACTAATTCCCTTCTACTTAATTCTGATAAAACAGAAGTACTTTTATTAGGCCCACGTGTAGCTAGAAGTAATCTTTCTGATCACATGGTTACTCTGGATGTTCTTTCTGTTTCATCATGTACAGCAGTAAAATACCTTGGAGTGATTATTGACTCCAGCCTATCATTTGATGCTCATGTAGATAATATTACTAGGATAGCTTTCTTTCATCTCAGAAATATTTCTAAGATAAGAAACATATTGTCACTACATGATGCGGAAATACTAGTTCATGCATTCGTCACCTCTAGATTAGATTACTGTAATGCCTTACTGTCTGGATGTTCCAGTAGGAATATAAATAAGCTCCAGTTAGTCCAGAATGCAGCTGCTAGAGTCCTAACTAGAACTAGAAGGTACGACCATATCACACCAATATTATCAGTACTGTATTGGCTCCCAGTAAAATCTCGCATTAACTATAAAATACTTTTATTAACCTATAAAGCACTAAACGGTCTCGCGCCACAATATCTAAGCGACCTTTTGGTTTTATATGATCCGCCACGCCTACTTAGATCAAAAGATGCAGGCTATTTGACGGTACCTCGAATAGTGAAGGCTACAGCAGGGGGAAGAGCTTTCGCTTATAGAGCCCCACAGTTATGGAACAGTCTTCCTATTAGTGTTCGGGACTCAGACACAGTCTCAGTGTTTAAGTCTAGGCTTAAAACGTATTTGTTTACTCAAGCCTACCCTGACTAGATTCTGTTCTACTACTTCGCAGTCATAATAATCTTTTTTCTCCCTCTCTCCTTTCGCTGAGCCCCACACGA
>NC_071255.1:38108807-38193807 GCF_023375685.1 Ictalurus furcatus
GGATCTGATTGGCTGCTCCTGGTCGAGAGGTTATCCAGAGGAGAGCAGAGGGAAGCAGATTCCCCTTGATGAGGTTCGTCAGCAGCACATCCACTGAGGCTGACTCTGTCACATCACATAATCTCTCATTCTTCTGGAAATTTAGAGGAAGTCGACACTCATCCAGACCATCAAAGATGAACAGGACTTTGTTGATCTCACAGTCTATTAATCCTAATTCTTTTATTTCTGGGAAAAAGTGATGAAGAAGCTCCATCATACTGAGATTTTTCTGCTTCATCAGATTCAGCTCTCTAAAGGGAAGTGGAAACATGAAGGTGACGTCCTGATTTGCTTTTCCTTCAGTCCAGTCCAGAATGAACTTCTGCACAGAGACTGTTTTTCCAATTCCAGCAACTCCTTTAGTCAGCACTCTTCTGATGGACTTGTCTTTAAAGAGATCATTACATTTGATGGGTGTCTCCTGTGCTGCTGGTCTCCTGGACGCTGTCTCAATCTGTCTCACCTCATGTTCATTATTGACGTCTCCACTCCAGCCCTCTGTGATGTAGAGATCTGTGTAGATCTCATTCAGAAGTGCTGAACTTCCAGGCTGTGAGATTCCTTCATTAATTCTTTTACATTTCTCTCTCAGTGTGGTTTTGAGTTTCTGCTGATTACCATAGGCAAGCTCTAAAGAATAATGTGTTAATTTTATGATCATTGTTATTAATTATTCACATGTTCATACATAATCTTATCATTTGTCATATTCAGTTTCAGAGTAGGGATGTTACATGAGACTCTACTGATAATATAATTCCATCATTACCATTAGATTTGTGTGATACATATAATCTAATTTTCCATGCCTAAACGTAAAATGCTGTAAAAAAAAAAAAAAAAAAAAAAAAAATCCCTTACTATCCTGCAGTGTGTTAGCGAGATCTGTGAGGTTCATGTTCTTCAGGAAGTGCAGTGTGATCTTCAGCACTCCCTCTCTGACACTGCTCTGAACCTCCTCATCCTCCCCCTCCCTCTCAGAGCATGCTGGGTAATCTGGACTCAGAAGCTTCTTAAATCTCTTCAGCTCATTCTTTAACAGACTGATGACTTTGTGCTCCAGCTCCTGATTAGAAATTAACAATACAGATAGAAATGTTATTTAGTTTTTCTCAGAAACAAACAGTTCCATTATATGAGGGGAAACACAGTGTCACTGTGATTCCTAAAGATACATTTCTAATCTTTCTAAATATTCATAATGCTGCTACATGCTGGTAAAATTGAAATTACTGAACTTTTATAAAAGTAAAAACAAGATCTTCAGCTTTGTAACTGAATATATATGTGTGTATATATATATATATATATATATATATATATATATATATATATATATATATACAGAGAGAGAGAGAGAGAGAGAAAATGTCTGGGTTAGGTTACGCATGTAACCCTGTTCCCTGAGAAGGGAACGAGATGTTGCATTTAGCATAACACTATGGGAGCACCCTCGCGCGCCCGGCATCTAAAGCTTGTGTAAAATCATGCCTATTTCTAGGCCTGCCGTGATCAGGTGACATGGCAACTAAGTGCATCACGTGATATATACAGTATCTCACAAAAGTGAGTACACCCCTCACATTTTTGATGATATCTTTTCATGTGACGACACTGAAGAAATGACACTTTGCTACAATGTAAAGTAGTGAGTGTACAGCTTGTGTAACAGTGTAAATTTGCTGTCCCCTCAAAATAACTCAACACTCAAATAATGCTGGCCACACAAAATATTGACACTTTGGGCCCAATTTGGACATTTTCACTTAGGGGTGTACTCACTTTTGTTGCCAGCGGTTTAGACATTAATGTCTGTGTGTTGAGTTATTTTGAGGGGACAGCAAATTTACACTGTTACACAAGCTGTACACTCACTACTTTACATTGTAGCAAAGTGTCGTTTCTTCAGTGTTGTCACATGAAACAATATAATTAAATATTTACAAAAATTCTCTCCCTTAAGGTCTCAAAATTCCACTTGTCTCACAAGCATGAGTATAGTCCATGAGCGAGCAAGAGCAAAATGCATACGTAACTGCTAAGTGTTTGGAAAACCAAAGTACACTCGAACATGAAAGCTTGATTCACTGCTTGGCCTTCACGATTAACTTTATGTGTGCTCAATTCATAGCAGCTCACACACCCTCCAGTTTATAAGCATTCTCACTAACACTGTTCTGCATGATCAGGGCTGCTGTGGTCACGCATTCAAATAAACATACTTTTTAAATGCAATACATGCTCAAAATCTCTTTCTCTCTCTCTCTCTCTCTCACACACACACACACACACACACACACACACACACGCACACACACCTTAAATACAGACTCCAGGTTTTCGCAACTTATTTTTGGTTTCACTGCAGTTTTGGGGGATCTGAGAAAACAGATACATCTCCATTACATATTAAATATATTAGCAATGTTTAATACTATTATATTTATAATTGAAACACTCATACCTTATATATTCTTTTATGAATTTATAATTCTCTTTTTTTAAATAAAGTAATCTTTGTTAAGTAACAAATTTAGTTAGTTTAATCAGATGGACCTGCAAGTGAGAAACTTTAAAATACATTAGACTATACTGACCTCAGATCATATGGTGGAGAAGTCATTGACTGGTCAGTCTTTATGGACACAGAGCTGGATTCACGTGAGTCTGATCTCTGATCCTGTGTCCAACTTTAGCAAAATGGTGTTGAAATTAAATGTTAATGGAGCGAAGAATATGGTATAATATGTGAGATTACAAGATTGCATAATCCTATGGCAACATGCTACATGTTCTGTATATAAAAAAAACTTGTTTATTTGTATGTTTCATTATTTTGTGTACATTTCTGAATACATTCTCCATCTTCAGTGAATGATCATCTGTTCTTACTTGACATTGGTAAGACCTTTCCTATAAATCTAAAATCTGATGGAATTAACAGAAACTCCTGTGTGTGTGTGTATGTATGCATATGTGTATGTATATATATATATATATATATGTGTGTGTGTGTGTGTGTGTGTATGTATGCATATGTGTATGTATGTATGTATATGTGTATGTATATGTTCCCTTGGTTGACTGTCAGCAGGGGTGTGGCTGCCATTTCTTTCGGGAGAGGGTTTCTGTTGACTCTGTTTCTTTGCTTACGTAGTTAGGGAAGAATATTTGTATTTTCTTTTCTTTCCTTTTATGTAAGCTAGCTACCTAATCATGGAATCCTTTTGTTTATTATTTTGGCCTTGGCCCACTCTGAAGATACGCCTGTTTTGGTTAATTTGTACAATTATATGTATATATCATCTGATATAATATACCACAACCTTTCTGAACAACCTTGTTATGTTGTTATTCCTGGCTCCCTCATTTAATATTTAAAGATTAATCCATTGAATCCGGAGCTGGTTACTCTGTGCGGCCCAACCTAGACTTGGCCGTAACACTGATGATTAGTTATATTTTTCACTCTTCCTTGCTCAACGTTCCACAAATCAATCTTACCTTTGTTCAGTACTAGACTCTCCAAAAAATATTTCAGCTCTCATTGACCGATCACTCTTCAAGGACACACGGCTGGGTTCAGGTGAATCCGGTCTTTTATCCTGATGACTCAAACTAAAACACAAACCAAAACACCTCTTTTTATTGTAACAAAGAGGTGATGACTGCAAAGCAATCTTAATGCATAAGGTGCGTTTAACAAACCAAACAAAACAACTGCAGGATTAAGATACTAATTCCTTATTGACTCTTTTCATAAATGTGGTATTATATTTTTTATAAAGTAATCTTCAAATAATACATTTACAGTAGTTAATTTAATCAGATGAATCTGCATGTGGGGAACTTTAAAATACATTAGACTGTACTGACCTCGGGTCTTCTACATGTGGTGGATGAGTCAATGACTGGTCAGTCTTTATGGACACAGAGCTGGGTTCATGTGAGTCTGATTTCTTACCCTGTGTAAGACTAGAACAAAAATACATTAGAGCAAAGAATGTGTTATAATATGGGAAATTACAAGATTGCACCATCCTATGGCGACTTGGTGTATGTTTAATTTATTTGTGCACATTTCAGAAAACATAATCTTTCTTCATTGCATGATTGTTAGTCCTTACTCTACATCAATAAGAAATCAGAATTAACAGCAACATCCGCTTGTGTCTGCAAGCATGGAAATTAGGCTTCCTCTCTTGATAGTATCCTACTCCAGGTTTTAAAGACATATTTTGGACATTTTAACCTCACACTCTTTACATGCATGGCTCCTTTATGCTTCAAGAAAACATCTATTGTGCTCTTGCCTAAAAATGAAACTCTGGTCTCCACCTGAATGATTGTGGGCCCATCGCTCTCACATCTTTCATGATGAAGTGCCCGGAAAAGTTATTTTATTCATACACAGCAATATCACCACAACTTCTCAGTAGATCACACCATTTCACTCACTCTGCACCCAACCCTGACACATCTGCTCAAGAGAACACTATGCCAGGATATTGTCTATTGAATACAGGTAGCATTTCATATAATTGTGCCATCTAAATCTAAATCTGTTAATTCTTGGTTGCCTTGGACGGTGCAGTTCCATCTGCAATAACTGTGAGAAAATTCATTAGCACAGGTCTCCCTGATCTCCAGCAATTCTACTTTGCCAGATGAAGGATGAGACCCCAATCTACTATCATAGACTCCTCTCACTCACCTCATGCAAATTGCAAATGTTTCAGAAGCATCTGAGCACACACGTCATGCCTTAAAGTCAGCTTCTTCCCTCAATCTATAAGGATCCTCAATAGCAGGTGTGAACTGATGCTGGATTTTATACCTCATTACACTGATACTGTCTATACAACAGCAATACACTGTACATTTACATGTAGCATTCTCCATCTATACTGGTATATTTTACATAATTTTACATTAAACATACTATTTGGGTGTTTTTTTGCACACCAGCATCTGTGAACTGTCATCCTCATGCCTCTTTACAGTATGTCATCTACATTATGGGTTTTATGTCATATTGGCAATTTGCACTAATGCTATTCATGCAACGTCAGATCTTTTCCCCACATATTTGCAACTTTCACCTTAATGTGCTGTGTTGTATGTTTTTTTTTACGGATATTTTTTTGTTTGATTTTTGTTAGCTGTAGCAGCATGCTACCAAGCAGAAGAATGTAACTGTTTCATATACTCTGTATTCTGAATACAAATGAAAACTTGAACTTGAAACTTTTTGAAACTTGAAGCTTTATAACTCGAGCTGTGGTCTATATGCAGCACTGAGTAACTAGTAATGAACTGGAAAAAAACAACATCTGTGAATAAATGAAAAAAAACCCCACTAAAATAGAATGTGTTTGGATGGTGCCTTTCCATAATACGTAAACAATGCATGGGTATATATTTTTCACTCTTCCTTGCTCAATTTTTTATTCCACAAATCATTCTTACCTCTGTTCAGTACTAGTGTCTCTGTCTCTGAATGATATTGGAGAAACCATTGACTGATCACTCTTCATGGACACACAGCTGGGTTCAGGTGAATCTGGTCTTTTACTCTGGTGACTAAAACACACCCAACACTAAATATATCTCTGCTATGTACATTCTTCATCATTGTCTCATTGTAACAATGAGGTGATGACAGCAAAGCAATCTTTATGCGTAAGGTGTGTTTCATAAAACAAACATAAAATTCCAGAATGATCTCAGAGGAGATAAACAGGAGCAATGACTAAACATAAAGAAAGACGAAAATATGTGCTGAATGTCACTGTGTTGATGATATTTAAATAACTCCAGTAATGGGGACATGAATGAGGAAGTGTTTGTACTCAGAAGAGGTGGGGCAGATTTTTTCAGATTCTTCTTCTTTTTATTATTATTATTATTATTATTATTATTATTATTATTATTATTATTATTATCACTTTCATACAAATGCACCTACATAGTCTTCTTATGACTAATCTTTTAAGAAAAAGATTGTTCCAGCAAAACGTGTTAGTTTGAATTTTACATAAAACATATTAATCATTATTATGAGTTTACCTTTGCATACAAAAAGACTATATATAAACAGTTCACTGCAGCAAAAGTAAAGGAGCACATGGTGGCACAGGAGGTCTCAGTGAATTTGTTTTTAATTCTTGCTAATTTCCTGACCAATAATTAGCTGTTAAGACAAGCTCATCTAAAAAAAAAATATTGTGGGAAAGTTATTTTTTCCCCATAATTTAATTCAAAAAGTGGAACTTTCATATATTCTAGATTCATTCCACATAAAGTGAAATATTCCAAGCCTTTTTTTGTTTTTAACCTTGATGATTACAGCTTACAGCTCATGGAAATCAAAAATCCAGTATCTCAAAATATATAATTTGCTTTCAAATGATTAATTTGTTAATATGCCATTAAATGAGATGTTAAATGTTAAATGAGATTTGTTAATATGCCATTCCTTATTCTCAAATCTACATCCATGTCAATGCAATGCTTATGAATAAGAGTAACAACCGATAATAAGAGTAAGTACTTAGATCTGGCAAGTTAATTGTATCAAGTTCATTTATGAAATGTTTAAGCATGTTTAGTACAAACAATCTAAATGTATATTTGGATAGATTTACAGTTTATTTTTAAATATTATGACAGGGATTTTTATTTGGAGAGTATATCTGAAAGTCCACTGCCATACTTTTTATTCTAGAATATGTAAGTCCTGCATACTTGACTAGTAAACGTTTAGTTTAAATATGGGAATATATGTATGAAAAGCATTTCAGTATGCTGAATACTTGCATGCACTTGCGCAGATCCAATTAAAATCTTATTGTGATTTTTTTGTACATGAGAAAGTTGTAATCCAGTAGAACGATATGTCTAGAACATTCCTATCAAGCATTTTAAATTATATTTGGAGAAAAGTTTTCAATCCCACTTGATTAACTCTGTAAACAACAGACAGAAAATAGTCATTTAATGTTAATGAATTTGTTCTTGAGTCATACAGTGCTAAAACATTCTCACTGTGATTAGGAGATTGTGCGCTGATGACTTTCATGAGACATTTGTTAAAAATAGGAGCTGGATTCACTATTAAGTCTCCTGAAATGTAAAAACAAACTTTTGGGATTTATTTAGTGTTTAGTTTTTATTTTTGTTTACTGTTACACACTTCACTCACCTTTCATTTTTCTTTGTGTCCTGTTCTCCAGAAACACTCATTTTTGAGCTTGTGTCTTCTACAAATGTAACCTGTAAAACTTCACATACACACACATACACGCGCGCGCGCGCGCGCACACACACACTCAGAAAAACACTGCAGCACACATGTTTACTTCACTCCAACATAAATGAACTGTTCTTCATCTAGTGTAGATTCATAATATTACAATACTATAGTTTAGATTTAGATACTTACGGTGTTTTTTTCTGGATCTGTTTATAGTCTGCTCAGCTCTAAACTGAGTTTTGCTTTTACTTCAACTGGTTTGACTGGTTATTCAACAGAGCACAAATGAAGAGTTCTGAAGAGTTTTTAAGGGGGGGGGGGGGGTGGTGAAATAAAAAACAACAGACACACATAGAAAAACACTCTTGTTAATGTCAATGTTAACCAACAATAATATAATTTATATTTACACATCCTCAGATACAAAAGGCTTTTATATAAGGTTATAAAAGTTTAAAATCTGTGGTTTAGTTTACTTTACTCCTCATGATGGTACACTTACGTGAATTTTATGTGATTGTCAAGTATTGTCTAAATTATTTAGAGTTTATCTATTTGTGTCTGTGAGTACTTAATGTGTGTGTCAGAAAGTAACAACAACTACACACACACACACACACACACACACACACATACACACACACCAACAACACATTCAGTAGTGTCAGAAAGATCCAAAACCTTCATACACTCATCAACTACACACTCAATCAGGTATTTTCATGAACAATGACGCAGTTGAATTTAGTTGCATGTAAAATACTTAATAAATATTGGAATAGTCAGGAAGGAGCAAAGTATTTTTTAAAAGAAAACAAGCTAAGGTCAAACAATTGTGGAAACAACATGTGTAAGGAAAACTGGATCAACTGACAACTAGTTTTGCTGAAAAATACAGCTGTTGTCCACTTCACAGCACTTCACACCAGAGGACTATACAGGAGAGTTGAAAGTGGAGTTATTGCGACTCTTGCCAAAGAAGATGCTAAAGAAAACGACAATCCTGTCTGCATTTACTACAACACAGAGAGCAGAGAAGTTCCATACTTGGAACAAAAGATCCCAACAGTGTCAGGAAAACTAGTTATTACCCACTAGCAAATATCCTCACCCATGTACAGTCCCCTCCATAACTATTGGAACAGCAAGGCCAATTCATTTGTAGCCTAAAGACATTTGGGTTTAAGATCACAATATGAATATGAGAAGATAGTTTAGAATGTATGCTTTGATTTCCTGCTACTTAAATATACATGTGTTAAACAACATAGAACATAGCACATTTTGTATCAGACCACCCAATTTGTAGGTGAGCAAAATATTGGAACGTGTGACTGACAGGTGTTTCTTATTAACAAGATATGTCCTGTTAGATCACCTGTTTAAACAGTACATAACTCTGAACATCTACTTTTGGTTTTAGCCTTTGGTTTCCCCTGTGAAGACTGCAGTTGTTGCTAAAATGGCTAACATGAAGATCAGAGAGCTGTATATGGGAGAAAAGCAAAGCATTTTAAGCTGAGAAAAGAAGAACAATCAGTGGCATTGCACAAACATTTGGCTTAGCCAATACAACAATTTGGAATGTCCTGAAAATGAAAAAAAAAATGTTGGTGTACTGACCAACAGACACCAAATGGGTCGACCAAGGAAAGATCAACAGCTGATGACAGAAACATTGTGAGAGCTGTGAAGGAAAACCCAACACAACAGTCAGTGACATCACCAACAACCTCCACAGAGCAGGGGTGAAGCTATCACAATCCACCATTCGAAGGAGACTTTAAGAGCAGGAACATAGAGGCCATACCACAAGGTGCAGACCACTCATCAGCAGTAAGAATCGGAAAGCCAGGTTGGAATTCGCAAAGAAATACAGAAATGAGTCATAAAAGTTCTGGAACCGAGATTAACCTCTAAAAAGTGATGGAAAGGCCAAAGTGTGGAGAAAGGAAATATCTGCTCATGATCCAAAACATACCTAATTTCTGGCACAGCTTGAACCTTCTGATCCTCCATGTGTACACATTTTGATGCAATTATGTACCCTAGGAATGAGACAGAAGGCATGGAATAGATCATTCTTTGCTTTGACATAGAGCTTGTGTTACAAAAATTTAATTAACACCGAACTCATGTGACCTACAGGCTGTGTATATTAGGATGTCATCAATGTGCGCTACTATATACCTGTGGAGCATGTCATAGAGTACTTCATTGACAAAGGACTGAAACACAGCTGGGGCTGTGGAACAGAGCCCTGGAACTGAGGAGAAGGCCGTATTCCATTCGTTCCCCCTCCTGAATATGCACTAAGTTGTACATGCTCCTCAGGACAAGTTTGGAATAATCAGGCTCCATGCAATCATTTCAGTTCATGATAATTGATAGAAGGTTGCAGTCCTCCATCCTTCCTCTCCACAAAGAAAAATCTCTTTGGCTGGAGATTGGATGGGTAAATGAACCCTTGCCTTCGGGCCTCTTGAATGTATTCATTCATAGTGGCAGTTTCTTTGTTGGATAAAGGAAAATGTAAAAATGTGGCAAAAAGGACCCTGGTATCAGGTTTATTGAACAATCCCATGGTCGATGGGGAGGTAGCTTGGTGGCATCCTTCTTGCTAAAGACTTCTGCTAGATGCTGTTATTCTGGTAGCACATGATCCAGTCTCTTACATTGCAGGCCTTCTTAAAGATTTACAGTCTGAGCAGTTGGGTGACCAGCTGATTATCTCCCCTCTAAATCAGCTTATGAACAGATCATGCTTCTAGAGTCAGCCCTGACAGGAAAACTACTCTGGTCCTGATCTGGCCCAAAACTTTTCCCAATATCTGTAACAAATCTGGCAAACAGATTCAGCCTGGCTTATTTTTGCAGAATGGGCCAAAACCCATACAGATACATTCTGTACATCTGATGTGAATTTAAGGCCAAACCTGACCCAGCTCAGCCTTGAATTTTCTTATATTCAGCCCAAATTAAGGACAGACCCATGACCCATTTTCACATGTGGTCCAAATGTGGCACAGAATTGGTTACAGTTCTGCCATGTGTATATAAAAATACAAAAAAGGCTAACAGCCTTTTATATACACATTTTTATGTGTATATAAAAATACAAAAAAGGCTAACAGTTGATACACATTCTGAAAGATTATATTTTTAGATGTTATTGCCATAAAATGTTTTTGACAACAAGCTTAAACATACAGTAATATTGATAATATTTTTTTAAATTATTATTATTATTTATATTTTACCAATAAAAGTAATAATTCCTCTCTGAGCCAGCAGGGTGTGCTAAAAACTGAGAGCAGCATATAAGGAGCTGCTTGAAGTGATTACTCGCTGGATGAGCTTTCTTCTCCCCAGTGAAAGTAAATCCCTCACACTGCAGAAAACTCCCCTTTCTTCCAGAAGTGCATCACAAAATATCACGCTTCTTTGGGAAAACCATGCATAAGCCATATTTATAACCCCGTGAGGTCGGATTATATGGCCATCGTGGGGAATGAACGACATGGCTATTTAACTATGCTGAATGTGGAGGAGGCGCTTGTGAACTACCTCTCTCCATTGACGACAGGTAATTTAGGGTGGCCGGCTTTACCATCCAAGCCATGTAAGGCCACCGCGGCTTTGGGGGGCAAGGCCTATGTGGCAGTGGGTCTTGCTTGTGGGTCACTGCAGACAATGACAGTGTTGCAGACCTAGCAAGCAGACCTGCTGAGTGACCTCGAAATACGGCAGCATTCAGCTAGTTCCTTCCCTGTTGTGCTGAGTTCATGCGGGCATCCATGAGTAGATTCTGGGCCAGCACTAGTGCAAAGGAGACACAGAAGGTGAGTGTGGTGGCCCGCCTCCCCCACAACAGCCAGGGGAACCAGGCGGCCACAGTCACAGCCTGCAACTAGGCATGATCTGAGAATGGTCATAAAGGCCAAGCAGACAAAGGAGGAGTGGTCCTGAGGGGCAGTGGATGGACATTTCAGGGGACACGAGGTTGTTAGGGCAGTTAGCCCCCTAGCCAAGGCTGTCACAAGTATTCAGTGTTCTCTGGTCAGTGAGCTATCACAGGGCAACGAAAATCTGATTTTTTCCCTAAAATAGAATGTGGAAAAGTTAATGTCATTAAAAGACCATCTGGCAGTGTGGAAACTACTGCCAAATGTGTCTCCATGGGTTCTGGCTACTGTAGAAAGGGTTACCAGTTCCAGTTCGACTCCCTCCCGGTTCAGAAGTGTGCTCACCAGCGCACGGTGGCTTAGTGGTTAGCACGTTTGCCTCACACCTCCAGGGTTGGGGGTTCGATTTCCACTGCAGTCCTGTGTGTGTGGAGTGTGCATGTTCTCCCCATGCTGTGGGGGTTTCCTCCGGGTACTCCGGTTTCCTCCCCCAGTCCAAAGACATGCATGGTAGGCAGATTGGCATGTCCAAAGTGTCCATAGTGTGTGAATGTGTGTGCACGGAAGGAGCCTCCCCTGGTGCACCCTGAACAATATTCAGTATCATACTTCTGAGCAGCTAATCCTTCCATCATGATGTTTCCACTATGAAGTGGAACCTCGACACGAAAAGAAGAAGTGTGCTCACCAAAGTATTCAGCACAGAGTAGAGCCTGAAGTTAGCACAGGAAGTAAGACAAAGGGACCATAGAACATCTACCCTGTTCTATGAGGGAGGTTTTTAACATTTACATTTAGCAGACACGTTTATTCAAAGCTTACAAATGAGGAAATACAAGCAAAGCGATATATATCAAGCGGAGAACAATACAAGTAGTGCTACCATACAAGATCTTTTAATTGAGTTCTAGAAAAGCAAAGTGTGCAAAGTAGAGGTGTAAGTGCCAGAGTAGGTATTTTTTTTTTTGTTTAGGATAATGTGGGTTTGGAATTTTAGGTGTTAGTTAGGTGTTCACAGAAGAGGTGGGTCTTTGGCTGTTTTTTAAAGTGACAGATTCTGCTGTCTGGATTGAGGTTGGAAATTTATTCCACCAATGAGGGACAGTTAGTGTGAAGGTTCTCAAAAGGGACCTTGAGCCACACTGAGTAGGCACTACTAAGCATCGGTCATTAATTGATCGCAGATTGCAGGAGGGAACATAAGCCTCAAGGAGAGTGTTCAGGTAGGGCAGTCCTGTTCCAGACAAGGTTTTGTACGTGAGCATCAAGGCCTTGAATTTGATACGGGCAGCTACAAGAAGCCAGTGGAGGAATATGAAGAAGGGTGTGTCATGGGTTCTTTTAGGCTGGTTGAAAACAAGAGGTGTTGCTGCATTCTGAATCATCTGAAGGGGTTTGATGGAGCTGGCTGGGAGGTCTGAGAGTAGTGCATTGCAGTAGTCCAGTTTTGATATGACAAGAACCTGGACTAGTAGTTGTGTAGCCTTTTCGGTTAGATAGGATCTGATTTTCTGGATGTTGTACAGAATGAACCTACAGTACCGTGCAGTTGTTGATATGTGGTCTGTAAAGTTCAAGCCGTCATCAAAAATCACCCCAAGGGACCTGGCTTTCCTGATTGCCTTGAGTGTAGTTCAGCCGAGCTGTACAGTGAGGTTGTGGTTGATTGAGGGGCAGGCTGGGATGAAGAGAAGCTCAGATTTTGCCAAGTTGAGCTTAAGGTGGTGTTCCCTCATCCAGTCTGAGATGTCAGACAGGCAAGCAGAGATTTGTGCAGAAACAGATGGATCATCCGGCTGGAGGGACAGATATAGCTGGGTGTCATCAGCATAGCAATGATATGAGAAGCCATGAGACTCAATAACCTGCCCTAGAGATGTAGTATAAATAGAAACGAGCAGTGGACCCAGAACTGACCCCTGAGGAACTCCAGTTGTGAGTTGCTGAGTTTCAAAAATACCTCCCCTCCACAATACCTTGAAGGATCTGTCTGAGAGATAGGATTCCACCAGCACAGAGCTGTTCCAGTGATGCCTAGGCTGGAGAGAGTTGACAGGAGGATCTGATGATTCAGAGAGTCGAAAGCAGCAGAGAGGTCGATTACAGCCATTATTTCCTGTTCTGCAAAAAAGAGGGGAGTATGCTGCCAATTTTAGATCTGCATCATCTGAACTGTACTCTTTGGACATACAGTTTCAAGATGTTGAGGCCCAAACTTATCATTCCACAGATTCAGTTTGAGGACTGGTTCTTGATGATCGATCTAAAAGATGCATATTTCCAAATAGAAATATTGCCCATTCACAGGAAGTTCCTGAGGTTTGCATTTGGAGGCAACACATACGAATATTGGGTTCTTCCCTTCGGGCTAGCTTTATCCCCTCACGCCTTCACAAAGTGCATGGATGGGCGGCCATGGCTCAGGTGGTAGAGCGGGTTGTCCAGTAATGGTAGTGTTGGTGATTCGATTACCGGCCCACATGACTCCACATACCGAAGTATCCTTGGGCAAGACACTGAACCCCAAGTTGCTCCCGATGGCAAGCTAGCGCCTTGCATGGCAGCTCTGTTACCATTGGTGTGTGAGTGTGTGTGTGAATGGGTGAATGAGACACAGTGTAAAGTGCTTTGGATATAAGTGCTATATAAGTGTGCCATTTACCATTTATGTCAATCTAGCTCAAATACAACTCAACTCTAGGGCATCTGTGTACTAAACTGCTTGGATGTCTGATTATTCTAGCACGATCCGGAGAACTGGCGATTCAACATCAAGATGTTGTTCTTGCCCACATGAAGAACTTGGGGCTCAGGTTGAATCTCAGAAAAGTGTACATTCTTCAGTGCAGAGGACAGCTTTTCTAGAGGTTATAAGGATTCTACTACAATGAGGGGGTTTCCATTCCCAACATGCATAGTGTCAATCCTATCACAGTGAGCAAGATAAAGCTGGATCTTTGCATCCCCTCCAGTCTCTACGAGAGACTGTTGGGGCTTATGGCAGCAGCAGCCAATGTCATACCATTGGGCGTATTACACAGGAGACTGTTTCAGTGGTGGCTGAGAAGTTGGGGGTTTCGTCTGAGGACAAAGCCTCTCAGAGTAAACAGTGTCAAGCAGCAATGTCTATGTGCTCGTGTGCTCGCTCTATGTGTGGAGGTGTCCCCGTTTTCTAGCCTTGGGTCACACTCTAGTGGTGTCTCCCAATCGCAAGACGGTAATAACAGACACCTCCCTCATGGGCTGGGGTGCAGTCTAAGTTGGCTGTCCAGCTCACAGTCTCTTGAGCGCCCCTCATCTGGAGTGGCCTATAAATTGCCTAGAAATGCTGGCCATATTTCTAGCACTGAAATTCTTTCTTCCTTAATTAAAAGGTCAACATGTGTTAGTTGTTATAGGCAACACAGCGGTGGTCTCACATATAAACCACCTGGGAGGATTATGTTTGCACTGTTCAGGCAGGTTCAGCTAATTCTTCTCTGGGCAGAGGGAAGGTTTTTGTCCGTGAGAGCAATGTACATTCTGGGCAACTTGAATGTTGGGCAGACATCCTGTTGAGGCAGGGGCTGAGGCCAAGGGATTAGTGGCTCCATCAACAAGAGTCCATATGGAGGATGTTCGGCCAAGCAGAAGTGGATGTGCTAGACAACACACTGCCCGCTGTGGTTTGCCCTTGCTCCTCCTGCACCGTTAGGGCTGGACACCATGGTGCACATGTGGCCAAGGTCACATATATATGCTTTCCCCCCCCCCCCGATAGCTCTGCTCCCACAAGTTCTAGCAAGAGTTCACCAAGACTGTCTATGTCTGCTCTAGTAGCACCTTAATGGCCAGCTCAAATGTGGTTCTCAGAGATAATATCCCTGATAGATGGCACTCCTTGGGGGATTCCCATCTACTGTCAAGGCTGATTTATAACCCTCGGCTAGAACTATGGAAACTGCAGATCTGGCCCCTGAGGGGCACCAGCTCATAGAAGCTGGTCTCAAAACTGAGGTTGTAGAGACCACGTTGAATGCTAGAGCACCATCCACAAGGAAATTGTATGTGCTCAAGTGGCAACTTTTTATGTCCATGGTGTGAGAAATGTCAGCTAGACCCAGTGAACTGCTCAATAGCTACCATACTGGAATTCTTACAGGGACGTTTCTCAGCAGGGTGGTCTCAGGGTCTATGTGGCCACCATTTCAGCCAGCCACACCCCTATTGAAAGAGCCTCTGTGGGGCAACATCCTCTAACTTTGAGGTTTATGCATGGTGTCAGGTGGCTGAGGCCCAACTACAGACCACGCATACCTTCCTGGGACCTTTCTGTGGTTTTGAAAGGTCTGTCAGGTGCCCCATTTGAGCCCTTAGATTCAGCTTCTGAGAGGCTTCTGACTCTAAAGATAGCTCTCCTGCTGGCCCTGACATCTCTCAAGCGAGTAGGTGATCTACAAGCTCTCTCTGGTCTAATCTGAACGACAGAGCCGAACAACCATTGAGGCTGTCCAAGGTTAGTTTTATTTCTTTTAGATTAATTAAATTTATTTCAGACATTGGTCTGTCGTGCAGCATCGCAAATTGAAAGTTATTTCTAGCATTTTATAAAATAAAACACCTTGAAAATGATTTTTTTTAAATGCCCCTAAAACATATTTAAAGAATAAAATAAAGCCCTTTTAATGGCTTTTTGAAGAAGTACATACCCAATTTTATTTTGAATTATTGTTGATAAAACACCAAACTAATTAGGCAGAAATAGTCATTTTATATCAAATAATTTATTTTTGAAACAGTATCTCAGAGCTTCATCAAATGTGTCCACCTTGTGGTGTGGTATATAATAAATTCACATAAACTCACCAAACCAAATTTAATTCTCCAGCTTCCTATGAAATATATATATATATATATATATATATATATATATATATATATATATATATATATATATATATATATAAAATACCTAGCTCATTTGATAATTGTGAATGGTTTATGTGTATAAAAAAAAAAGTATAAAGGCCCAAACATGTGGCCACTGCATGGTTCATTGCATGTTAGATATGTTACCTTTAAAGGTGTGTACAAGGCTGTCAAGCTGCCATTCAGTTAACTTATCTGTTACAAAACTGTCCATCAGTACCAGCAACAATCTCAGTCACAGATCTAGTATGACATTTCAGATTATGTCAATTAGAATTTCACAAAAATGTGCTGAGTTTTTACAAGGACTTAACACGTTTTTATTTTTGACCAGGTGACATTAGCTATCAGTTTACAGTACCCCAAACAACGCAGAATTATGACCCAGCACAATCAACCCAACAATGTGTTTGCAGAAACAACCCAGCACTTTTTTGAGTGTAGGTATTACTCCTTTTTTGAGTATAGTATATCTCTAATATACAACAACAACTATTATTATTATTATTATTATTATTATTATTATTTCTCTCTCTCTCTGTAGTCATATCATCTTCCGATGGGCTTGGCCACACAGAAAGGCAGAAAGCTTCCAGCAGCGACTCAGGAAACAAGCCAAGCCTGTATACTTACAGTCCCACGATGAGACAACACACATAATACACACACACACACACACACACACACACACACACACTGTAACGGTCACACACACGGTCACTGTAAATTGACCGTGTATATACTGCTATATTGAATAAAATAAATGTTTGAATGATTAAATGACCTATGACATTTCTGAGTGTATAAAGTCTCTATATATAATGTTTTGTGTCAAAAAGATTTCTTTTCTTTTCTTTTTTTTCTTTTTTTTTTTACACAGAACTGAAGATTATTAGTCTGAAAATCATTTTTTTGGGGAAAAAAAGGCAGCCATCTTGATCATGTGCAGGAGATTTCCTGTCTTCTCCCCATCTTCTTTACTCTGCTTCATGAAGGGTCGTATGTACTAAATCTTCCAGTAACGCAGCTCAGCCATTGCAGCTTGTCAGCTACCACAGACACACACTAACTCTTCTTGGTTGGTCAATTTATGGATTGGTTTTTGGATCACTTTCTTGCAAGTCATTAATATCAAAGATTGAGTTTTACAAAATCTTCATTAAATTAAGCGGCAGCTTCCGGTATTTTTTCGGTAATGTGTATACAACACTTGTGAAGTACTGTATGTCTGATCATGTGCCCTTCTTTTCCCTCCTCGGCAACACACACACACTAGCAGCAGCCTACACACCACCAAATCTACCGGTGATACCATCATCAGTCCTTAATAGTTAGGGGGCATGACAGGACCATGGCATATTGCAGACAATCTCACAAGCCTGGTGGGTGTAAGTGAAATAAATAAGTTGTATGATACGGTCCGGCCATAGCATCAACTTGCCCAGAGATCTTGGAGAACTCTACACCTTGGCCAATCTAACACTGGACAATTTACCGAACAGTTTAGCTCACCTTACTGAGACCATCCCACACAGTTCCTGCAGGTAAGACACCTTTACACAGGTCATGTATAGATGTGTAGAGACTTTTTCACAGTCAGTTTTAACTCTTCTAGCTGTGGATTAGTGATTAAAGAAGATTAAAGATTAAAGCTGCCCTCTTCCTCATGACTGTCACCCACATTCACACTTACTCTTACTAATAGAAAACATTCTCCTGACCATCTGTCCGAGTATTGGGAACTGATCACTTCAGAAAAGTGGCTAGAGCTGATCTTGTGCTTATCACTCACACACACACACACACACACACACACACACACACACACACACACACACACGTTATACTGGAGGTACAACAAGAGTTTATTTATTGCTGATAAATGTAACAGTAGAAGTTTCATTACTGTTCAGTTTGTGTATTTAAGCTACATTATACTGGATTACTCATAAACAATCTAATATGTAGGTTTAGGTTATTTATCTCAGCTGCTTCATATTTACAGTCCTGACATTTCATCATCTAATGAACCAAACCAAAGCATTGTAGAAGCAAAATCTTCTACAATGAAGATTTTGCTTCATTGTAGCATTGCTTCATTTGTTCTGTTCATGAGCGAACAGAACCTGGTTGATCATAACGTCAGCTTTAAGCATGAGCAGAACCTGGCTGGTCGTGACCTCAGCTTCAGGCATGAGCAGAACCTGTTTGGTTGTGACGTCAGTTTCAGGCATGAGCAGAACCTGGTTGGTCGTGATGTCGGTTTCAGGCATGAGCAGAACCTGGTTGGTCATGTCAACAGACTCTGGTATGAGCATAACTTGGTTGGTCGTGATGTCGGTTTCAGGCATGAGGAGATCTTGGTTGGTCATATCAACAAACTCTGGCATGAGCCGAACCTTGTTGGTCGTGACATCGGTTTCAGGCATAGGGACCACTTGGTTGGTCGTGTCAACAGAATCTGGCGTGAGCATAACTTGGTTGGTCATGACGTCGGTTTCAGGCGTGAGGACTTCACTGTTCATGTCAGCAGACTTGGGCATGAGCAGAACCTGCCAAAATGCACTTTCTTGTTGTTTACCGTCTGTTTCAGACGTGAGCAGAACCTGGTTGGTCGTGACGTTGGTTTCAGGTGTGAGGACTTGGTTGGTCATGTCAACAGACTCTGGCTTGAGCATAACTTGGTTGGTCATGACATCGGTTTCAGGCATGAGCAGAAACTGGTCGTCTGTATCAGCAGACTCGGGTGTGATCAGAACTTGGTTGTTCATGACATCAGCTTCAGACATGAGCAGAACCTGGTTGGTCATGACGTCGGCTTCGACCTGGGACAGGAACTTGGCATGCACAGAACTTGGGTTGGCCTGGCCATCTCTTCGACCGGGGACAGAAACTTGACTTGAGCAGAGCTTGGGTTGGCCGTCTCTTTGACCTGGGACAGGAACTTGGCATGAGCAGAGCTTGGGTTGGCCGTCTCTTTGACCTGGGACAGGAACTTGGCATGAGCAGAGCTTGGTTTGGTCGTCTCTTTGACCTGGGACAGGAACTTGGCGTGGGCAGAGCTTGGGTTGGCCGTCTCTTCGACTTGGGACAGGAACTTGGTGTGAGCAGAGGTTGGGTTGGCCGTCTCCTCGATCTGGGACAGAAACTTGGCTTGGGAGGCCATCTGTTCGACCTCGGACAGAAACTTGGCTTGGGAGGCCATCTCTTCGACCTCAGACAAATACTTGGCTTGGGAGGCCGTCTCTTTGACCTCGGACAGAAACTTGGTGTGAGAGATTGCCTTGTCGACCTCAGACAGGAACGTGTCTTGGGAGGCCATCTCTTCGACCTAAGACAGAAACTTGGCATGAGAGGCCGTCTCTTTGACCTCGGACAGGAACTTGGGTTGAGAGGCTATCTCTTCGACCTTGTACATGAACTTGGCTTGGGAGGTCATCTCTTCGACCTTGGATAGGAACTTCGCTTGAGAGGTCACCTCGCTGACCTCTAGCAGGTACTTGACTTTATGCTGGAGCTCTGGAGATGAGGTCGCTACGTTGACCTACAGCTGGAGCTCGGCAGATGAGACCACCTCATAGGTCTCATGCTGGAACTCTTCGGAGGAGGTTGCCATGTTGACCTCTGACTGGAGCTCTACAGACAAGACCACATAATTGGTCATAGGCAGGAGCTTTGGGAAGGAGGTCACCCATAATAGGTGCTGAATGGCAAGTCAGGTTTATCTCTGGATCCTCCAGGACTGCCCAGGATTCTGATCTGCTGAACACCATCGCGAATAGTTCCACAAACTGAGTTACATTCTCAAGTCCCCAGCATCCCATGGCCACAAGACGCTGCGCCCACTGTCATGCTCGGCCAAAAAAACGGGACAACAGTAACCATAGCCATTGCTTCTCACCAGGCGAGAAGATAACTTGTGTGTGTGTGTGTGTGTGTGTGTGTGTGTTTCTGCCAATAACTCACTGTAGTTTCTCCAGTTTACAGTGTGGATCCTTCAGTAGATCAGAGAACAGCTTCACTCCTGATTCTGCTGGTTTATTGTGTTTCAGATTCAGTTCTCTCAGGTGTGATGAGGTGTTTGACCTCAGAGCTGAAACCAGAGCAGCACAACCTTCACCTGTAATACTGCAGAATTCCAGCCTGTCGAGAGATCAATAATTATAGATCTCTCTACATACACACACACACAAACACACACAAACACACACACACACACACACACACACACACACACGTGTCTGTTGTCTGTGTGTGATGATCTGACCTCAGTATCTCCAGTGTACAGTGTGGATTCTCCAGTCCAGCAGAGAGAAGCTTCACTCCTGAATCCTGCAGATAATTCTCACTCAGGTCCAGTTCTCTCAGTCTGGAGGAGTTTGATCTGAGAACTGAGGACAGAACTCTACAGCTTTCCTCTGTGAGATCACACCAACGCAGTCTGGTAGAGAAATGATGATATATCAGAACACTGACATCTGAATGTGTGTGTGTATGTCAGGTCTACATGTTCGTAAGAAAGATAAGAGGAAGAAGGTAATAATCCAGTCTGAAGCAGCAGGTATCTTTATTTATAGCACAGACTTTTATTCAGTGTGTTTTAGCAGCTTTGGGGAAAGGGTTTTTGGAGAACATTTACACTTGGACCCACAGTTCAATACCAATTTTTCCCCCAATTACAATGTTACATTTTTAAAATGTTAAATGGTAAACAAAATGTTATATAATATTGTGTCTATGGGGAACAAATGTAAAAAGTTGATTCTTCTTTGCTCTCTGACTTTTTTATTGAAAGTTACATTTAAGTAGTGACTCATGTCAAATAACAGTTTTCAGTTTCAGTGTAAATAAATATAAATGTTTATTTCTTGGATTAGCCTCCTTTACTCATCCCCTAAAGCCAGGGTTCAGACAAACGATATTTATTCGGATTATTTTGCTCTCGGATGTGGGTGTTGCCAAGGCTGTCCTCTGCTTTTTGCTGTCGCTATCGAGCCTGTGTCTATCACATTAAGATCTTCTCCCTTGTTTAAAGTAATAGTTAAATACGGTGTAGAATACAAATTGTCGCTATATGCTGATGATTTGTTATTGTATGTAACCGATCCTATTGCCTCTATGCCTGCTGTCTTGGGTGTTCTGGAGTCCTTCATTGTTATCTCTGGTTATAAATTAAATTTGGACAAAAGCGACTGTTTTCCCATCAATACTGCAGCATTTTCTCTCCAACAGTCAGATCTACTTTTTCGATTTAGTCAGTCAGGGTTTAAATACGTAGGTATCAACGTGACACGTTCTTTATCTAATCTTTTATCAGCTAACTTCACTCCCCTTATCTCAAAGGTTAAATCCAACATTCATAGTTGGGGTAACCTCCCCCTTTCTCTAATTGGCAGGATCAATGTTGTCAAAATGAATATATTACCGAAGTTTCTTTTCTTGTTCCAGCAAGTGCCTCTTTCTCTGCCAAAATCATTCTTTGATTCATTGGATAAGATAATTAGTACATTTATTTGGGGAGGGAAGCCACCAAGGGTTAGTAAATCTTTATTGCAGAAATGTAGACTTAGTGGAGGACTTGCATTACCCAATTTTCGATTCTATTACTGGGCAGCGCACATTCATAAACTCTGCTACTGGGTTAAATCTCCTGGATCTTCTTGGTCTAAATTGGAACTATCTTCTTGTAGGGAATCCTCTTTACCTGCTTTACTTTACTCCTCTCTACCTACAAAACTCTCCCTATATACTGATAATCAAGTTGTCCTCAACACACTTAAGACTTGGTATCAATTTAAATTTGTAGATGCATTCTATTTGGGTCCTTTAGTCAACAACCATCTATTTCCTCCATCGTGTTTGGACTCCACATTTTCAGTATGGTATGACAAGGGTATTAAACAAGTTAGAAATCTGTGTGCCGATGGTGTGTTTGATAGCTTTGCCAATCTGTCATCTACTTATGACCTCCCTGTGACGCATCTCTTTTGGTATTTTCAAATTCGGAATTTCGTTTCTAGATGTTTTCCTGATTTCCCCTCTGCGCCTCCTGAACAGGCTTGGGAAAGCTTGTTTTCAAACAATCCACATCAGAGAGGAATGATTTCTAGGATTTATATTTTATAGTGGCGCTAGGTAGGGAGGCGAGCACCAAAATTAGGAATGTGTGGGAAACGGAGTTAGGAGTACAGATAAGTGAGGAGTATTGGGAAAATGCTATAGGGAGGGTACAGTCTACCACATTTTGTGCTCGTCTTGGACTTATCCAGTTCAAAGTTTTACACAGAGACCATCTGTCCAAGTCGAGACTTTCTGTAATATATCCAGACGTAGAGGACGAGTGTGATAAATGCCATGGCTCCCCTGTCATCTTGGCCATAAGTTTTTTTTCATTGTTTTTGGTGTTTGTACTTTTAATTTTGTTTTCCTTTGTTAGTATAAAAAGAAAAAAAACTGTGAATGATTGCTGCGGTGTGTTACTTGGTTTGTTTTTTTCTTCTCAATTAAATATTTAGGAAATAGAAAAAAAAAAGAAATGTTCAGCAGGAATGTTCAGCAGAAATGTTCAGCAGGAAGGTTCAGCAGAAATGTTCAGCAGGAAGGTTCAGTAGGAATGAAACTGGAGATTGTTTGTTTGAGCTGAAATAAAAAAAAGGGAAAAAATTAATTTAAATGTTAAAGCTAAATATTAAATGAAATGGTTAAATGTAAATGTTAAATTTAAATTTTGTGATAATTACGACACTAAAGAGACATTTCTACTGACTGTGAAAAACACCAGAAGAAAGATGTCTAGGGTTCCTGCTCTCCTGCATGAACATGCCATAGACCTGCTGCAGGGAGACATGAGGACTGCAGATGTGTTCAGAGCAATAAACTGTAATATCTGTAATGTAAGATGCCTGAGACGGTGCTACAGGAAGGACAGCTGATCGTCATCACAGTGGAAAATTACATGTAAGCATGTGTCCCTCCAGACGTGATGGAGAACTTGCAGATGTCTTGGTGGAAGAGTGGAGGAACATCTCAAAGCAAGAACTGACCAATCTGGTGCAGTCCATGAAGATGAGATGCTCTGTAGTACTTAAAGCAGCTGGAGAACATCAAATACTGACTGTTCCTTCTGATATCCACCTCCACTTTATTCAGGGACTCATTATTCCATTTCTGTTCCTCAAACATCTGTGAAACTTCTTCAGTTTATGTCTCAGATGTTGAATGTTTTTATGTTAATACAAATATTTACACATGTTAAGAAATTTGTTGGAAATAAAAGCAGTTCAATGAGAGGATGTTTTCTCTTTTTGAATTCAGTTGAAAGTGAGATGAGTATATATATTTATCTATCTGTGCTAGTGATACACACGTTTCAAATGGTGTAAATCCCCATCACTTGAGAAGGTGACTCAGAGATCTACAACTATACTGTGGTGGACACTACAGTGATCCTGAACAGCTGCTCATTTATGTTTTACTGCAACTATTGATTCAGGATGTTTATTTGGGACTGTGATGTCATCACAAAACAGGAAATCCTGAAATTAGTCTCTGCTATGAAATTACAGACATACAAAAATACAGAAGTAGGTAAATGTAAAAGTAGCAGCTGTAGCAGTAGCTAGTCAGGTAGGCAGTGTAGCTACCGCTAATGTGCTGTGTACCTACTTTTCTACATCTGTACATCTGTAATTTCATAACAGAGAGGATTTTCAGGTCCCAAACAAGTATCCTGAACCCAAACAAAAAACCCTGCCACCTGTGGACTTGCTCTTTACACCGACTGCCTTGCTCCAAACCCAACACAGTATAGTGTAAACCTGGCAACCCTACTGCATCATGTTCATCATGTCCAATGAAGCACACTCTGATTTATTTCATTAACATTTAACATTTATACTTACTATTTAGTTTTATTATTTTGATTATGTATTTAGATTTGAGATTATGTTTAGATTTAAGATTTATATTCATATTTAATATTTAGCTTATTTATTGAGATTTAACATTTACATTTAATATTTATATTTAACAATTAGTTTTATATTTAACATTTACACTGAAACGTATTTGATATGACTCACTATCTAAATGTAACAGAACGGCCTCAAATGTTCAAAAAAGTCAGAGAGAAAAGAATATTTTTACATTTGTCTCCCCATATCTGTCAGCCCCTTGTTATACATCAGACTTGTTGATCTACATTTTAATATTATTAGGTTTATACTATAATAGTGACAATAAAATAAACACAATGTGAAAGTGATCATCTGACCTCAGTATCTCCAGTGTACAGTGTGGATTCTCCAGTCCAGCAGAGAGCAGCGTCACTCCTGAATCCTGCAGGTTATTCTTACTCAGGTCCAGTTCTCTCAGTCTGGAGGAGTTTGATCTGAGAACTGAGGACAGAACTCTACAGCTTTCCCCTGTGAGATTACACTCACACAGACTGGGAGAGAAATTATGATATATCAGAACACTGACATCGAGGATTGGAAGGAACAATGCTGTCAATACTTTCAATATTGATATTTTCTTTTAAAAAATGTGTTTATTTATTTTTATTAAAAACATTGTGACTTCTGCGATCTGCACACATGCAGTCAGAGGGAGATGCACAAATGAGAGAGAGAGGAAGAGATTAGAGTAATTATCTGATTAGAGTAATTACTGACGAGCATTATTCAGTCAGTTCACTCTTAATCTGTATGTAAAGAAAATGTATTAAACATAAAACAAAAATAACAATCTACTGTATGTAATGATGTTCTCTTCAATACGCTCCTTATTCTCTTTACATACAGATTAAGAGTGAACTGACTTAATGATGCTCGTCAGTAATTACTCTAATCAGTACCATTAGTGTTATATTAAAATAATAAACACTGCACTAATAAATTAAGAATAAAAGATACCTACACAGCTTTTCTGGAGGCTTTGACCACTGGCAGCAGCTTCAGAAGACATTCCTCTGAAGAGTCATATTTCCTCAAATTAAACTCATCCAGATCCTCTTCTGAGTTCAGCAACACAAACACCAGAGCTGACCACTGAGCAGGAGAGAGTCTGACTCCACTGAGACGACTGTTACCTCCTCTGTTCAGGTAACGTTGGACTTCCTGCACTAGAGAATGATCATTCAGTTCATTCAGACAGTGGAACAGATTGATGGATTTCTCTGGAGATGGATTCTCCCTGATCTTCTCCTTGATGTACTCGACTGTTTCCTGTTTGCTGTGAGAACTGATTCCTGTCTGGGGCAGTAGGTCTCGTAAGAGAGTCTGATTGGACTCCAGGGAGAGACCCAGAAGGAAGCGGAGGAACAGGTCCAGGTGTCCATTCTCACTCTGTAAGGCCTTGTCCACTGCACTCCTCAGGAAATCAGACATGTTTGACTTGGTGAAAAGATCAGACCAGGTTTTTTGTTTTGCAATCTTTTTGTTGATGAAGGAGAGAAATGCGTATAAAGCAGCCAGAAACTCCTGAACACTCAGATGTACAAAGCTGAACACCTTCCCCAGGTGAAGCCCAAACTCCTCTCTGAAGATTTGGGTACACACTCCTGAGTACACTGACACTTCTCTGACATCAATGCCACACTCTCTCAGGTCTTCCTCATAGAAGATCAGGTTTCCTTTCTCCAGCTGTTGGAAAGCCAGTTTTCCCAGTGCCAGGATACTCGCTCTGGTCTGCTGAGGATCAGGGTCACATTTCTGATGGTACTTTTGGTCCTTGTGTTTGATCTGAAAGATCAGGAAGCGTGTGAACATTTGAGTCAGAGTCTTGGGGATCTCTCCACTCTCTGCTTCACCCAACATTCTCTCTAGAACAGTGGCTGAGATCCAGCAGAAGACTGGGATGTGGCACATGATGTAGAGGCTTCTTGAAGACTTCATGTGTGAGATGATTTTATTGGCCAGGCTCTGATCACGGATCCTCTTCCTGAAGTACTCCTCTTTCTGAGGATCACTGAACCCTCGTACCTCTGTTACCTGGTCTACACATTCAGGAGGGATCTGATTGGCTGCTCCTGGTCGAGAGGTTATCCAGAGGAGAGCAGAGGGAAGCAGATTCCCCTTGATGAGGTTTGTCAGCAGCACATCCACTGAGGCTGACTTTGTCACATCACACAATCTCTCATTCTTCTGGAAATTTAGAGGAAGTCGACACTCATCCAGACCATCAAAGATGAACAGGACTTTGTTGATCTCACAGTCTATTAATCCTAATTCTTTTATTTCTGGGAAAAAGTGATGAAGAAGATCCATCATACTGAGATGTTTCTGCTTCATCAGATTCAGCTCTCTAAAGGGAAGTGGAAACATGAAGATGACGTCCTGATTTGCTTTTCCTTCAGTCCAGTCCAGAATGAACTTCTGCACAGAGACTGTTTTTCCAATTCCAGCAACTCCTTTAGTCAGCACTCTTCTGATGGACTTGTCTTTAAAGAGATCATTACATTTGATGGGTGTGTCCTGTGTTGCTGGTCTCCTGGACGCTGGCTCAATCTGTCTCACCTCATGTTCATTATTGACGTCTCCACTCCAACCCTCTGTGATGTAGAGATCTGTGTAGATCTCATTCAGAAGTGCTGAACTTCCAGGCTGTGAGATTCCTTCATTAATTCTTTTACATTTCTCTCTCAGTGTGGATTTGAGTTCTCGCTGGTGCACAGGGACGAGTTCTGATAAAAAGAAGAATAAAATGTAAACTCTATGATCATCTCTGTTGACTGTTGATATTTTCATAGCTGTGTATCATATGTAATGTCAGTACTGATCTGTTATTATATTGTGTTGATAAAAGCACATCATTATGATGAGATGTGTTTAATAAATTTAGAGCAGTTTCCTTCTTCTAAAGTTAAAGTGATGTTATAACCCCATGAGCTCTTACTGTTCTGCAGTGTGTTAGCGAGATCTGTGTGGTTCATGTTCTTCAGGAAGTGCAGTGTGATCTTCAGCACTCCCTCTCTGACACTGCTCTGATCCTCCTCCTCCTCCACCTCCCTCTCAGAGCATGCTGGGTAATCTGGACTCAGGAGCTTCTTAAATCTCTTCAGCTCATTCTTTAACAGACTGATGACTTTGTGCTCCAGCTCCTGATTAGAAACAGGAAGAAAAAATACAAAAACTCAATAATGTCACACGAGTGTGTGTTCATTATCAAATATAAAACTACATTTTGTCTGATTAATCATAAAGATTCTACACGCAGATGTAATAAATAAAAGTTCTGCACCAAATACAGCTTTGGGATTAGAATAGTGTATTCCAGGCCGATTCAATAGGTGGCATCCAGACAAACTGGTTTCAGCTGAGGACGTAGACGAGTAAATAAATGAAGGTGAGTGATTGAACATTTCTGTGTGTTTGAAACCAATGAGGAAAACACAATACACTCGTGTTCTCTCTTAGTGTTGCTCAGTATTTTGTTCTGTCACATTGCAGTGAGAGTGGAATAGGTGTAATGATTACTCACATCTCTGCAGCACACAGATAGAGATATTCATTACACTGCTGGGATTAGTACACACACACACACACACACACACACACACACACACACACACACACACATACACACACACACACACTCACACATTCACACACACACATACACACACACAAACTCACTCACACGCACTCACACACACACACACACACACACACACACACACATACACACACACACTCACACATTCACACACACACACATACACACACACAAACTCACTCTCACACACACACACACACACCTTGAATACGTCCTCCAAATGACTCTTCTCAGTGAATTTTGATTTATTCTTCTGCGGTCTATGAACAAACAAAACAGGTGTTAAAAGTTGAACAAGGACTATAAATCATATTCATAACTACAAACACAAACCAGTGAATACACAGATATTTGAGAGATGTTTGATTATGTGAGAGTGTGAGAGATAAAACACTGCACTCATACATTACACTGTACTCACCTCAGATCAGTAGCACAGTCTGTGTCTCTGAAGTGTATTGGATGATCCAATGAACCGTCACTCTTCATGGACACACAGCTGGGTTCAGGTGAGTCTGATCTCTTACCCTGAATCAGACTAAACACACACAACCACGGCATCATTATCACTGTTCTGTAGAAATACTGAATAATGAACCTGTAGTTAAAATCTGATGATATTCCTTATTAACAGTGATACGATTCTTTACCCTTCATACTTTATCCAGCTACAGGGACTTGGGGTTAGACGTGTTGCTCAGTAGCTTAATGTCACTAATCATCAGCTGGTTTTGAACATCTCGAGACAAAGCTGCTGAATTAAACTCTTCACTAGTCACTTTTCACAGATACACATCAGAGTCTGATCTGTTTAGTGCTGGTGAATGTGAGAACATTTCTGTTTTTCACCGAGTCACACCCTTCACTCACCTCTCATCTTTCTCCGTGTCCTGTTCCATAGACACACTCATTTTGGAGGTCATGTCTCTTCCTATAGATTACATCTGTCAACCTACACACACACACACACACACACACACACACACACACACAGTGTAAGTGATTTGGTGGTTTATTGTCTTACTCCAGTCCAACATGTGTGTGTTAAATCTAACTCTGTATCATCACACGGTTCACTTACAGTAAAATCAAGTCCTACAGTAAACTGTGTAAGTTACAACTTCAGTAAAAATCAACTGAACTGTTCTTCATCTAGTGTAGATTCATAACATTCACATATTATAGCTTTAGATTTAGATACTTACTGTGTTCTTCTCCTGAGAACCTTTTACAGTCCTCTTGTCATAAAATACTGTGATTTTCCCCTGTGAATGTTTAACTTCCTTTCATCACAAAAGGCAGTTTCACTTTTATTTAAACTGCAACTGGTTTAGTCCACAGGAGGAAGTGCAGGACACGCACGCACGCGCGCGCACACACACACACACACACACACACACAGTTTCTTTTTTTTTTTTAAATACCAACTCAAAAACATATACAAACACACACAGAATAATGAACATGTTCGTGCATGAGCCCAAATACTTTCAGTTTATATCTACAGCATATGGTGTTATGTGTCTACATACAGTATTTTGTGACAGTAAATATGTAATTTGTTCATTTATACACACACACAACATAGGGACATAAACACTCAACATTCACTTATCTCTAATTATAAACATTATAGACACATACACACAAAAATACCCATAAAATACACACACAGAGATGCACAGGTTAAGTGTTATAAAGTCAAACAAGTGCAGGAGGTGGTGTCAAGACACACACAGAGTTTAGCTCAACCCTAATCAAACACACCTGAACAAGCGAACCAAGGTCTTCAGGATTACTAGAAAATTACAGGCAGGTGAGTTTGGAGGTTGGAGCTAAACTGTAGATGTGAAGAACCCTGTGATAGATCATGCTTCACTGTTGCTGATATCAAATGTAGTAACATTTTAGACCTCATTGACAAGCATAAGTTACTGTATGTCATCATAACCATAATTACCGTAAAATACTGTTCATTTTTATTATTTGTTATGTTTATATTACATCTGTTCATTTCTCAAAACGCATGAATAAAGTAGGCTTTTCCCCAGATTTCTACTAGCCCTAGTTCTGTAACCAGTGGAATCTCAAACTAAATTTTTTTACAGCAGAATGCTACTATAGAGGACATAGTTGTGTGATAATTTCAGCTTCGTATCTGGTCCCCCACCAGAGATATATAACCCGAAATTGAGGGGAATTTTTTTTTAAAAAAAAGGCACTTTCTCACCCCCATAAAAAAGAGAAGTCTTAAACCTGATGTTCTGCATGCACACTATACTTACCCAGATACCCCCTAAAATTAAAACTGAGACTCGAACCCTTCCCGTTATAAATTGACCCTAAAAGTGGAACTGTGAGCAATCTTGAGCATTACATTAAAACTTACGTTCTTTGTCGAAGGAACAAGAATGTGCAAAATGTTTATATATGTACATGTACCTTATAATGTGTTCTCGAGATCAGTTTTCGATGGTTCCATCCTGAACTGAGATATTGAGGTTTGCGTAAACAGCTGTATAACCAAAATGTGCCGTAACACAAACATGGTGTAGGGGAAAACCACTCGCTGCTCCAATGACGATATCCAACGGCGTGGCAGAAGACTTCTTACATGTTACTGTCTTTCCTTTATGTGATATATCAACATTTTAATTAATAATCTCTCAACATTAAATATGATCCTCTTTTTACTTTATCTGACTCCAATTATGAATGATTCTAAGAGATATTAAAATTCATCCAATCATGCCAGAATAAATTCAAATGTAACAATTTATTAACCAGGTAATTTCAATAATAATTCTTAATCCAATTCAAAAGATAACAAGCAGTAATCAATAATATATAAACATCACATAAAACACAAGCAAGAGAATTAGAGATGTTTACCTGGAAATGAAACTACACACAGCAATTGTGCAGGAGATCTGTCTACAGATTCCCCAAATCTTTGGCCATCTCTCCCTAAATACCCAGATACTTATATTATATTTGGTATTTGGGCCCACAATTCAGGGGGTCAGTTGGCATTTGTCATTGCTTTGATGTCGGTGTAATGATGTACCTTATTTACAGTTGCAATCAAAATTATTCAACCCCCATTGCAAATCAGGTTTATTGTCAAAATTTACAGACTTTCAGCTGTTTGCAATGAACAAATCAAACAAAAGCAACTGAAATAGTTAAACACAACAAATGCTTCAAGTAGTTTCCCCAAATACTGAAACTGACATCCTCAGCGGAACAAGAAGGCAGAACTTGGTCAGCAGACTCTGGCGTGAGCAGAACTTGGTTGGCCATGTCAGCAGACTCTGGCATGAGCAGAACTTGGTTGGCCATGTCAGCAAACTCTGGCGTGAGCAGAACTTGGTTGGCCATGTCAGCAGACTCTGGCGTGAGCAGAACTTGGTTGGCCATGTCAGCAGACTCTGGCATGAGCAGAACTTGGCTGGCCATGACGTCAAATGCACAAAATGCACAAAGGCCAAAGGTTCTTTTTTGTACAATCAATGCCTTTCTAATCCCTCTCCCAGTGTTCCATTTGAGATTTCTGCTAACCTGTGTGATCAGTTTTAACTCATTTTACTCATAAAATTGAGGTTATTCAGTTTAATATACCATCTCATAGTTCTTCTCCTCTAGGATCGCCTCTGTGTCAGAGCTTTTTACAGTTAAACAACGATAAAATTAAAATAATCATCTTTGGTCCATCAGCTCTGTCCTCTGACATGGTCAGTCAGCTTGGTCCTCTCTCTTGTAATGTGCATGACTGAATCAAAAATCTTACATTACATTACATTTATTAATTTAGCTGACGCTTTTATCCAAAGCAACTTACAAATGAGAAAACAAAAGCAAAGCAATATATCAAGCAGAGAACAATACAGGTAGTGCTACCATACAAGATCCATTAATTGAGTTCCAGAACAAGCAAAGTGGGCAAAGTAGAGGTGTAAGTGGCAGAGTAATTATTATTATTATTTTTTTGACTCCACACTGTGCTGTGATAAGCAGATTAGTGCAGTGGTAAAAAGCAGTTTCTTTCAGTTAAGATCTGTTGCTAAAATCAAGATGATGCTCTCCAAGGAGGACCTGGACACTGTTATTAATGCATTTATAACATCTAGGTTGGACTATTGTAATTCGCTCTATCTGGGTTTGCCTAGAACAACTACTGATCGTTTGCAATTGGTGCAAATTACAGCAGCCAGATTACTGACTGGCAGTAAAAAACATGAGCACATTACACCTGTACTCACTTCTCTTCACTGCTTACTGGTCAAGCTCCGTGTTGATTTTAAAATTTAGCTTTTTGTTTTTAAAGCTTTGCATGGACTTGCTCCGCAGTATATTTGTGATCTCACCTCATACACTGCTTCAAAACCCCTTCAATCATCTAATCAATTACCACTCTCAGTTCCTTGTTCATGTTTTAAGGCTAAAGGTGACTGGGCTTTCTCCATGGCTGCTCCTGGGATTTGGAACAATCTTCCTCTTCACATTAGATCTTCCCCTTCCGTTTGTGTTTAAATCCTCTTTGAAGACTTATTCATATTCTTTATGTTTAAATTGAGGGTGTAAATTTTTCATTGGTCTTTTCTTTGGTTTTTCTTTACTCTTTTAATTTGTTTTAATTCTCTTTTATATTTCTTGTACAGCACTTTGGTTTCAACATCTGTTGTTTTGAATATGCTTTTTAAATCACTAAACTAAACATCATCTTTCACATTCAGCTCTAGTTACAATAATGATAGTAATAGACATAACTTTATTTACAAGTCCATTGTTTGAAAATAACAAATCACCAATAAAGTTTCAAAAAATACAGGGAGCAGGTCTGTAACCACCAGAGTAAAGTTTGTTGTGATATTATGTAAATGGTACTTTATATTAATGTTAAATAGCTAATAACTTAGCCAAGCTATTTAGCTAACTGCTATGCTAGGAAATTCTTTGCTCCACCAAGGAGGCAACTTAAAAAATACATTAACCTTTAATCATTCACTAATGACTTACTGACTTACCTTCTTACTGAATACCTTCTTTAAGAAAATAGAGTGGGCCGAACACCGAACTGAGGAACTGTCTGTAACCAGCTGGTTGCATAAAATTGACTAACTCTGCAGCTAATATAGGAATATATTTGTAATGAAATATAATTTTAATAGTGATTGTTCATGTTTATATACAATTTAGACAAACTGAGCACCAAATCTATATTCACATTACGGAGATAATTCAGCTAATTTCTTTGACAAATTCAGAAATAAGAATGCATTTTGAACATTTTTAGATAAAAGTCTAAAAACCAGGTCACAATATTTTACTAACTTAAATTATTGTCTGTTTTATTTGCTAACTGCAAAGTCATTAAGTTTGTAAATCAATCTCCATAAGGATACTAGTGATTATACGGCACACTGCAGCTTGAAACACGTCAGATCAGTCACTTATCAGTCGCGTAGTGCTCTCTCTAATAAAGTGTAGCACAGGATTAAAAGAAGATGCCAGGGCAAAACAGAACCGAGGTATACACCAGCTGAACCCGTCCTCCTTTTATACAGCGGCTTTTCATCTTAATTAAATGACTGGTTGTGTAAATTTACACACACTCAGAAGCACAAGTAGGATATGAACATTATTTCCTGAACTTTTAAAAAGTGAAAATTTCCTGTGTAAATGGTCGTAATACAACTGATTTAAACTCATTATTTCCTATTAGAAACATACATTTTTTTCATTTTTAATATTCAAGAATAAAAATCAAATTTATAAATGAATCAGGAGATGATGAGGAAAAAAAGATTAATGTTAATAATGAATTAAAGTGCACATGCAAATGTGTGCAAACAACACAGGACAGTACAGTAACTACTAAAACAGGACAATAGGTACAGTAGGTGACAATGGACCGCTGAAGAGTACACAATTTCAGTGTGGAAGTGTCTGATATAATAGGTAGTGCAAAGATAGGTGCCAAGGAGTAACAATATAATGTAAAAATGGTATAAATGTAAACATAACATGTTATAACTTAGTATTCAGCAGATCAGCGTATACCAAATATGGACATAGCAGTTATAGTGGTACACCCCTAAGTGAAAATGTCCAAATTGGGCCCAATTAGCCATTTTCCCTCCCTCATGTCATGTGACTTGTTAGTTTTACAAGGTCTCAGGTGTGAATGGGGAGCAGGTGTGTTAAATTTGGTGTCATCGCTCTCACACTCCCTCATACTGGTCACTGGAAGTTCAACATGGCACCTCATGGCAAAGAACTCTCTGAGGATCTGAAAAAAAGAATTGTTGCTCTACATAAAGATGGCCTAGGGTATAAAAAGATTGCCAAGACCCTGACACTGAGCTGCAGCATGGTGGCCAAGACCATACAGCAGTTTAACAGGACAGGTTCCACTTAGAACAGGCCTCGCCATGGTCCACCAAAGAAGTTGAGTGCACGTGCTCAGCATCATATCCAGAGGTTGTCTTTGGGAAATAGACATATGAGTGCTGCCAGCATTGCTGCAGAGGTTGAAGGGGTGGGGCTGCATCAAATTGGTCTGCATGGCTGTCGTCCCAGAAGGAAGCCTCTTCTAAAGATGATGCACAAGAAAGCCCGCAAACAGTTTGCTGAAGACAAGCAGACTAAGGACATGGATTACTGGAACCATGTCCTGTGGTCTGATGAGACCAAGATAAACTTATTTGGTTCAGATGGTGTCAAGCATGTGTGGCGGCAACCAGGTGAGGAGTACAAAGACAAGTGTGTCTTGCCTACAGTCAAGCATGGTTTTGGGAGTGTCATGGTCTGGGGCTGCATGAGTGCTGCCGGTACTGGGGAGCTACAGTTCATTGAGGGAACCATGAATGCCAACATGTACTGTGACACACTGAAGCAGAGCATGATCCCCTCCCTTCGGAGACTGGGCCGCAGGGCAGTATTCCAGCATGATAACGACCCCAAACACACCTCCAAGACGACCACTGCCTTGCTAAAGAAGCTGAGGGTGAAGGTGATGGACTGGCCAAGCATGTCTCCAGACCTAAACCCTATTGAGCATCTGTGGGGCATCCTCAAATGGAAGGTGGAGGAGCACAAGGTCTCTAACATCCACCAGCTCCGTGATGTCGTCATGGAGGAGTGGAAGAGGACCCCAGTGGCAACCTGTGAAGCTCTGGTGAACTCCATGCCCAAGAGGGTTAAGGCAGTGCTGGAAAATAATGGTGGCCAAACAAAATATTGACACTTTGGGCCCAATTTGGACATTTTCACTTAGGGGTGTACTCACTTTTGTTGCCAGTGGTTTAGACATTAATGGCTGTGTGTTGAGTTATTTTGAGGGGACAACAAATTTACACTGTTACACAAGCTGTACACTCACTACTTTACATTGTAGTAAAGTGTCATTTCTTCAGTGTTGTTACATGAAAAGATATGTAAAAAGTTTGTATTTACCTGCTGTTCAAGTTTAACTTTACACTTTCAAGAGTTCAAAGTTTTCACCATCATAACACGGTTTAAAAATGAGATGCAGCTAGTGTACATCTTCAGTTTTATTTCTTTCTGACTCAGTAGTAATAACATATAAATAGTTCTTACCTGAGCGTGTGTATACCTGAGTGCTGTCTCTCATCTCTCAGCTCTCTGTGACACACAGCTCTCAGTTCCCAGGTGATGTTTTTCTACGAGTGACTGCAGCTGTGTTTATATGGGAGGAGTTTATTTCTATAGAGCTGTGGGCTGCAGGGCTTCATTAACATACCACCACACAGGAGAAGTTATTACCCCCCAGGAAACACATGCCCCTATCTCACACAGACAGACAGACACACACACACACACACACACACACACACACACACACACACACACACACACAGAGATCAACAGGGTTACCAGAAGTCAAGAATTTACAGAACCTACAGAACTGTCAAAAAGCGGGAACATGAAGGGTCATAAATCAATCAGACATTTTGACAGAAAGAGTCTGTAATAACTATAAAATAATAAAATAATCACAGCAGATATGTACTCTTCACATTCTTTTCCACTCATATGCTATCATATGCTTTAACTGCTTATATTTACAGCGTCCTCCATTAATATTGGCACCCTTGGTAAATACGAGCAAAGACGGCTGTGAAAATTGTCTTTAATGTTTCTTTTGATATTTTGTTTAAAAAGAATTCACAAAATTCTCTGCTCTCATGGATATTTAACAACTGCAAACAACACAGGTTTATCCAACTTAAATATTTTTGTAAAATATAGGTGTGCAACAATTATTGGCACCCATGAAATATATTTGAAGTATATTACCATTGATATTTTACATGTTTAGCACGCCTGGGTGACTAGGAACAGGAAATTGTTCAACCATGACTTCCTGTTTCACAGGGGTATAAATATGAGGTACACATAGACCAAATTCCCTTAGTCATTCATAACAATGGGTAAGAGCGAGGAATATAGCTGTGATGTGCAGCAAAAGGTTGTTGAGCTTCACACAATGGGGCGTGTCTATAAGAAAATAGCACAAGCATTGAAAATGCCCATTTCCACCATCAGGGCAATAATTAAGAAGTTCCAGTCAACTGGAAATGTTATGAATCAACCTGGAATTGGATGTGTGTCTATATCGTCTCAACACACTGTGAAGAGGATGGTTCGAGTGGACAAAAAATCTCCAAGGATCACAGCTGGAGAACTGCAGAAGTTAGTTGTGTCTTGGGGTCAGAAAGTCTCCAAAACTACAATCTGAAGTCACCTACATCACCACAAGCGGTTTGGAACGGTTTCAAGAAAAAAGCCTCTACTCTCATCCAAAAACAAACTCGAGCGTCTTCAGTGTGCCAGACACTACAAGAACTTCAAATGGGATCGGGTTCTATGGTCAGATGAAACCAGAATAGAGCTTTTTGGTAATAAACACCAGAGGCGGTTTTGGTGCACATAGAGAGGTAGAAATATGGAAAAGTACCTCATGCCCACGGTTAAATATGGAGGTGGATCTTTAATGTTTTGGGACTGTTTTTCTGCCAGAGGACCTGGACATTTTGTTAGGATACATGGTATCATGGACTCTATCAAATATCAACAGATATTAAATGAAAACCTGACTGCCTCTGCCAGAAAGATTCAAATGGGCCGTGGTTGGATCTTCCAGCAGGACAATGATCCAAAACATCATCAAAATCAACACAAAAATGGTTTACTGACCACAAAATCAAGGTCCTGCCATGACCATCCCAGTCCCCTGACCTGAACCCCATAGAAAACCTGTGGGGTGAACTGAAGAGGAGAGTCCACCAGCGTGGACCTCCAAATGTGAAGGATCTGGAGAGATTCTGTATGGAGGAACGCTCTCAGATCCCTCACCATGTATTCTCCAAGACTCAGAGCTGTTATCTTGGCAAAGGGAGCTAGCACAAAGTACTGACTATAAAGATGCCAATAATTATTACACACCTATATTTAACAAAGATATATATTTTTTATAAACCTGTGTTTTCTTTGCAATTGTTTGATATCCATGAGAGCAGAGTATTTTTGTGATTTTTTAAACAATAAAGACAATGTTTCACAGCCTCCTTTGCTCATATTTACCAAGGGTGCCAATATTAATGGAGGACTTCAACTTTGAACTTTTATTTATTCATATAGCACATTTAAAATAACTTTGTTGCCCAAAGTGATTCACAATTGTTTTAGAAGAAGAGTGTATCAAAGGTAAATAGTAAAAAAATAAAGAGCAATATCTAAAATCTAATACCAAATAACAATTTACATGCCTACACACAAATAGCCAATAACATTATTGTGCTTACACACAGAGACAATTACTCAAGATCCCTTTTCTTCAAAAACTAGGTTAAAAAGTTACGTTTTCAACTGAGACCTAAAAACCTCTAGAGATGGAGCCTTCTGAATACAGAGTGGAAGACTGTTCCACAATTTAGGAGCACCTATTGTAAAAGCTCTGTCACCCTTTGACTTCTTCTTAGAACAAAGGACTGCCAACATTTGATCCGTCGATCTCAATGTCCTAGCTGATGTATAAAATCCTAAAAGGTTAGTGATATAAAATTGGAGACATGTTGTGAAGAAAAACCAATAATAAAATCTTAAAATCAATCCTATACTAAACCAGGAGCCAATGGAGAGAGGATAACACTGGAGTAATGTGATCCTTTTTTTTTGTGCTGGTCAGAAGCCTGGCTGCAGCATTCTGTACAAGCTGCAAACAAGATAATTGTCACTGACTGATCCCTGCATAGAGGGAAATGCAGTAATCCAGTCTAGAGGTAATAATAGCATGAACAACGATCTCCACATCTTTAAAAGTAAGAAAGGTTTTTAACCTAGAAAACAGTCCAAGTTGTTAAAAACTACTTTTTACAAAGGATTTTATCTGTTTTTCAAAGCTGAGGGACGAGTCTATTATAACACCCAGATTCCTCACGCTGTCTTTCACTGTTATTCCTAGGGAAGCAATAGTACTGGCTATCTTCTCTTTAACTTTTGGTGGACCAAATATTATAAACTCAGATTTTCTGTCATTAAGCTGAAGAAAATTATTAGACAGCCAGACGTTGATCTCATTCAGACAGACCAATACGGACTTCAAAGACTGCTCATTTCCAGCTTTAAGTGGTAAATATAACTGTGTGTCATCTGCATACATATGATGTGACATGTCATAGCGACGACAGAGGGATCCCAGCAGGCAAATGAAAACAACGTAGGGCCCAGAATAGATCCTTGAGGAAGACCATATTTTAAGGGAACTACAGAGGATGAAGTGTTTGCAAAATTAACAGAGAATGTTCTATCCTGTAGATATGAATAAAACCATTTTAGAGCTGTCCCACAAATGCCTACCTCACACTCCAAACCTTCTAAGAGAATCGAATGATCAACAATGCGGCACTGAGATCCAACATAATTAAGATAACCGCCGTCCCAGAATCTACCGCTATCAGTAAATCGTTCACAACTTTTACCAGAGCGATCTCTGTACTGTGACCAGCTCTAAATCCAGATTGGAATTTATCCAGAACATCATTCTATGATTAAAATTCTCTAAAACTTGGGGTAAAAATGGTAGTTTAGAAATTGGATGAAAATTTAATTAAGGAAGAAAACACTGTTTAAGACAAGGTGGAACAACACCATTAACTAAAGAACTATTCACAATAGATAGTATACTAGGGCCCATGGTTTCAAACAGATCTTTTAAAAATCAAGGAAGAATAGGATCCAATGGGATGATAATTTCCTGTGATTAACTATGCCCGCTAGGACTTGAAAAGAGACAAGATCAAACCCATCAAGTATACAAGAACTTGGCGTGGTAGCTGCTTGAACAATGTTAGAAGGCACAATGTCTTCTCTAATCAACTCAATCTTTCTTACAAAAAAGTTCAAGAAATCCTCACAGGAATTTGAAGTAGAATCCATGAGAGGTGCTGTAACCGGGTTTAGTACAGTGTTTATTGTGCTAAACAAAACTTTTGGGCAGTGAGCAGTTCTACTTATTAAATCGGGAAAAATTTTGTTCTAGCAGCTTTAACTGCACACTGGTATTTACTGAGAGTATCCTTAATATTTCATAGGAAATCTGCAATTTGTCTCTTTTCCATCTGCGTTCAGCTTTCCTACAGGCCTGTCTAAGAGCATGCATTTCACTGTTATACCATGGCTGCGAATGAGGTTTAGGTCTTTAATTCTGAGCGAAGGAACATCATTCATAATATCCAAAACATACAGAATTAAAAATGGCAGTCAGCTCCTCTGTATCTAAAAGACACTGACCTCACATTCAGAAGTGCAGCTTTAACTGTAATGGGGTACAGGGACTGAGATTGTACAAATGCTGAATACTTCAGTTCCTTTAAATAGCGATGGGCTGTCAGTCCACTCCGTCACAACTGTATATATACCGTGTCTGTGTGTGTTTGTACAGTATAATGTGTGTCAGACATATGCTTTTTTTATGGTTATGTTCTGTCTCCACCCCACTTAGTCATTGGTTGTTTTCCGAATGTGACATCATTGTTTTCAGCTGTCCGTGTTTAACCCATGATTGCATTAGTCATTTAAACCCCTCGGGTCTCTTTGCATAGTAGAGTTCATCTCATTACCAAGTGATTGTCCTTTGTTTCTTGTTTTGATTCATATCGTTGACCTCGTTTCTCATCTCTGATTCTAGCCTTGCCCGATTTATGCCTGTTTGTACATCTCCTGACCTTTTGCCTGTTATTAGACCATGCTTTGAATTACCATTTTGGATTTGTCTGCCTCTCTCTCTGAATAAATGTCTTTAACAGCACTCGTATCCGTCCTAACCTTCATTACATTCCGGTTTGTGACATCTTCCCTGAACTTTTACCACGAGGTTGGTAGAACACAACTGTATATAATGTCTTTGTATGCTGTAGAATTACAGTTTTACAAAAAAAACAATTTTATTTCACATATCTTAGACAGTGAAAATATCTTTTTTAAAAATTGCTTGTGCTTTTGTTTCTTATTATGAGATTATCATCAATCAAATACAAGATTGTTCAGATGTTTTTACTCTTTAAGCTTCAAGGTTTTTTTTAATTCTATTAGCAGATAATTTTCCATCTTACTAGAAAAAATACTTAAAATGATATATAAATGCTTAAGATAAATAGAAAAGTTATCTTCCAACAGAACAAGAATAGGTTTGAAATTAGTAAAACAGATGTCTAGAATCAGGTGCAATAGTGACACAGCGCATTTGATTTACTGTAATCGTATAATAGGAAATTATTAGATTAAATTAATGAGATACGTTTGACTATTTTCAGTATATTCACTGGTAAACATGTTCCTTTTAAAAACAGTAAAGAACTGGCAGTACGGTTGCCAGCAAATTACTGTAAAATTGACTGTCTTGCTGTTGCTGAAATGTACAGGTGGATACTGTTTTTGTAAATACAGCATAAAGCTGTTATCTTCTACATTTACAGTAAAATACTGACAAAAGCATTAGCAGCTAATGTTTATTTGCAATTTTTCACAAATTATATTTACAGGATTTTATTGTAAACTACAGTATAAAATATACAACATGCTACTGTACAAGTTACTGAGTAATGGACTGCTAGCAAAAAGGACACATTTTTGAAAAACTTTTCTCCTAAACCTTGTGATTTGATAAATTACCACTTAGCAGTCTTGCTATAAAAATACAGTCTTTAAAACAGTGTATACAGTAAATGTAGCATTTAAAATAGTAACTTAAACTATTTATCACAAATAATACAGCTATAAAGTGTTTTTTCAAAAGTCTCTCTTTATTAAGCTTCAGGAAAACTTCTGAAAAGATTTTTTGAAAAACAAACAAAAGCCCGAAGCACATTCAGGGCAAAAAATACAATCTTAGCCATTTAAAAAAAAACAAACAAACAAAAAACCTAGAAATAAACACAAATTATCAAAAACAGTGGTTAAATCATGTGAATAAATGAACTTACAAACCCTTTGTACAAAATTTGAAGGTAACTGGTGAAATAATCTCCAAAGTTCATTGCGGTAAATAAACAAATTTCAGCCATATAAATAATAATAAATACATAAATACATTACTTTAACAAGCCTTGCAGTCTGTCCAAAAATTGAACTCTGGACACAAAGAACTACTGAGTGACTGACTGAAAAAGTGGCCGAGTGAATGACTGGATGAATAGGAATGACTTGTAAATACCTGAAAAATATAGTTTGAATAAGAGACTAAACGAATGTGTGTGTTAGTGTATGTGTGTCAGGACCAGTGTGAGTATTTAACCTTTGGAGTGAGGCCTTTTTTTTTTTTTTTTTTTTTTTTAACAAAGTGAGGGTATTTAGGCCAGTCCTCACTTCGTTTACACTGTAATGGCCCCCAGTGGCTATTTATAGGCTTCTCTCTAAGTTTTAGACAGGTCCGCAGATAAATGGTAAAATGAGAAAAAAAAAAATTTAATCGGTGTGTGCAGGTCCCATGCATACACACGTTTTGCTCTCCATTGCCCCTAGTGTCATTCCACATTCACTGCACCCATATAGATTATATTTATATAATCTATAGAATATCTCAAGAATGTCTTCAGGGAATTTCTTCAAATTAGTCACAAATGTTCACTTGGAATCAATGATGAACTGATTAGATTTTGGTATATTGATATCAGGAACAGCTGGAGGGAATTTCATTACATCTAGACAAATGTCGCCTGGGTGAATAAAAGCAATTATTTACCCAGGCGAACAGTAACTGGTAAGTGTTTCTTATGGATTTTAGTTGAAACTAGTTTTAGCAAGGATTGTCAGACAGAAGCTGTAACTGAGCTTCCTTGTTGCTATGAGCTGTATACACATTGCTAGATTAAAGCCAATTCAGATATTCATATTCAGCTTCGGTAGGGAGTCGCTTGTTCACGCGACTACACTGTTTTGCTAACAACTGGACAAGTTGAATTTGGATCATTTCTATAACTACATGGATTGTTAGCGACTGCGCTGCTTGGATTATTCAATTAAATGATCTCAGAGTGGGGAATTGACTCACTTATTCACAGGAAGAACTTCTACTCCTTCGTAACTCTATCCACTGCCAACTGAACCCATCTATCGCCATTCCGCTGGATATAACACTAACAACTGTCTTAAAGAGGAAAAGAGGAAGGCGAGGAGGGGTGCGTTGCAGACTTAGAAGGTGTCCTTTTAAACCTCCACTACCCTCAATCGTAATTTCAAACGTTTGTTCACTGAAAAACAAAATGGACTTATTGCATGCGAAATGTCTCACGGATGTATCATTCAGGGAGGCAGGTGTTCTCGCTTTGACAGAGTCCTGGCTGGATAAGTCTGTCCCGGATACCGAGGTCAGCCTGGACGGTTTTGAGATCTTTTGGGCAGACAGAACCAGAAATTCGGGGAAAGAGCGTGGAGGTGGTGTGTGTATGTACATCAACTCGCGATGGTGTACTAACATCAAAGTACACGGGAAATCTTGTAATCCAGACCTGGAGCTGCTCACCGTGTCCGCCCGTGCCTTTTACCTCCCCAGGGAGTTCTCGACTGTTGTGCTTAGCTGTGTTTATGTTCCACCAAGCGCTAATGTCAAGGCAGCGGCTGAGCAGATGGTGCATAATACACAGAACTATGCTCAGAAAATACCTGGATGCTCCAGTACTACTTCTTGGAGACTTCAACAGCTGTCGGCTTGATTACGCATTGCCAGCCTTCAATCAATATGTAGATGTACCAACAAGATTTAATAAAACTATAGATTTATGTTACAGTAATATCCCGGAAGCATATAAACCTAGAGCTCTCCCACCACTAGGATCAGCGGATCATAATGTTATCCATTTACTTCCTGTTTACAAACAATGGCTGAAACAACAAAGGCCGGTAATACACAGCGCCCCTCAATGGTCGGAGGATGCTATTGCACGCCTTCAAGGCTGTTTTGCATATACAGACTGGGAAGTCTTTGAGGGAGAGCTTGATGAGCAGACTTCGGTTATTACTGATTACGTTAAATTCTGTATGGATTCCTTGATACCGGTAAAGTCTACCAGAACATACCCAAATTCAAAATCTTGGATCAACTCATCTCTAAAATCTCTTTTCCAGAAGAGAAAACTTGCCTTTAAGCAAAAGGACTTTGCTGGTCTCAAAATCTAAAAAGAAGTATAAAAAACAAATTGGAGCAGGACTTTGCAAATATGAACACTAAACAGGCTTTTCAGCGAGTCAGGTCTCTTACTGGACAAGCCGTTAAACAGACTGTCTCTGCACCAGATCCCACCACCTTTGCTGCTAATCTTAATTTCTATGCCCATATTGATACCTCTGATTTTTCAGCAGAGTGTGATAGACTTTTGGATTCTTTGCCTTCAAGATTTGGATTATGAGTGCCTTCTAACTAAGCAGATGTCTATTTTCAGCTTATTAAGTGCAAACTGAATAAGGCTCCCTGGCCAGATGGAATTCCAGGTCGGGTCTTGATAAACCTGCACTCTGGAATTAACCATCATTCTTCATTCTCTTTTTCCTCGACCACTTTGTACTTCAACAATACCAGTCACATGGAAGACATCAGCTGTTATTCCTGTTCCCATAAAACCATATCCAACAGAGTTAAATCACTACAGGCCGGTATCATTAACTTCAATCATAATGAAATGCTTTGAGAAAATGGTTCAAAACATGCTTCCATATGTTTCACCCTTTTTGGATTGCCTCCAATTTGCATATAAACAGAAGAGAGGTACAGAGGATGCAGTGGCTTGTCTCTTGCACTGTCTACTTCAACACCTGAATATTCCTGGAAACTATGCCAGACTTCTTTTCATTGACTTTAGCTCCGCCTTTAACATTCAGCATCATCAGGTAATCAGGAAACTACAGTGTCTGCAAGTCCCATCACCACTAGTACACTGTATTTATAATTTCCTTTCTAATAGACCACAAGTGGTAAAGGTGGACAATGCATTATCGCCCATTATTTTTCTCAACACTGGTGCCCCCCAGGGGTGTGTACTTAGTCCACTTCTTTATATTCTCTATACAAATGACTGTCAGAGTCCAGTCACCACCACTCATTACCTTAAATATGCAGACAATACCGCCATTGTGGCATTGTTTAATAAGGACAATGATTCTTTTTTTGGACCATCAACGCTCCATAGCACATTTTAATACATAGTGTGATGATAATTTTCTCCACCTTAATATCAAAAAGAGTAAGGAACTGGTTTTGAGCTCTTCCAAAACACTTACCCATCCTTCCAGTATTACCATTAACGGAGAGATGGTTGAAAGTGTGGAGCATTTCAGATATCTGGGCATTACATTGGATAAACATCTCAACTTCAATCAGCACACCCTAGGTATTTACAAGTGCTGTCAACAGAGACTCACAGTTATCCGTAAACTTAAATATCGTTCTGTTCAGCCTAGTCTGCTTCTTCTTCCACGCCGAAGTATTATTGAACCGGTTCTTATGTATGGTGCCATTTGTTTTTTCCATATGCTAACAGTAACCAATAAGAACAAACTTTTGAAAATAACTAATTTAGCGAGGAAAAATTATCGGTATTCCCACCCCAAATTTATCAGACTGTGTCAGTTCATATATGCTCCAGAAGGCACATAAAATTTTTTAATGACCCAAACCACCCTCTTTATCAATATTTCAACCCCCTTCCTTCTGGCCATAGGTATTGATTACCCATGTGCAGAAAGGCCAGCTATGGTAGGAGTTTTGTTCCTATGGCTATACGAGCGTTAAACACATGGGTCCTCAGTCATTGTGATGCCAGATGCATTTGTTGTATGATGATACTGATGTTTTTCTCCTTGTCCCCTTCTCCCCTCTATGTCTGTGATTGTTTATGATGGTTTATATGTATGATGTTATGTTTTTGTATGCACCCACTGTGGAAACAAATTTCCTCTTTGAGGACCAATAAATCATCCATCCATCCATCTATCTAATTAAAAAGGCGTGCTCAGCTGTGAAGCACCCCACCACAGTAATTAAGAACTAATAAATGCTGAGGCAGAAGCATCAGCCCTCATGTGAAGCCCTTGTCATGTGAAGACTGAGCTCGTGTAAAGACCTGTGAGTCTACCTGCGCGAGTCCACCGAGCAAGGACACCGACAAAACACCACTTGCGCTGCCAAGTATACTTTTTTCTCCCTTTATTCATCTCACTGTTTACACACTAACATGCATCAGTTTATCCCTGTTTGCCACAGGCGCATTCCGCGGCACACTCCCAGAAAAGTATGAAACTTTGACAACCTATGCTCTCTGCAGATTCCCTCTCGTTCTCTATCGGACTTTGGAACTGCCAATCTGCCGTCAACAAGGCAGATTTCATTCCAGCCTTTGCAAACCACTCAAACATCAATGTGCTGGCTCTGACTGAGACCTGGATCCATACTGAGAACACTGCCACACCTGCTGCGCTAGCCTCCAACTTCAACTTCTTCCATACCTTGTGCCCCAACAGATGAGGGGGTGGTACAGGTTTGCTTATCTCCAAAACATGGAAATTTACGTATCTTTCTCCCTCTTGCAACTACAGTTCCTTTGAATTTCATGCTGTTACAGTCACCGACCCTGGCAAAATGCACATTGTTGTTTACCGTCCTCCAGGTCAACTGGGGAAGTTCAACGATTAATTTGACATGCTACTGTTCACCATCCCAGATGATGGAACTCCTCTTGTGGTCCTTGGTGACTTCAACATTCATCTAGACAAGCCACATGCACCTGACGTTCTTGCTCTCCTTCCTACATTTGACCTCAAGCAGATCGCCAAACCAGCAACTCGCAAAGCTGGCAAACAGCTCGACTGCATCCTCATAGGTAGAGTAACTGCACCGCACACAATCTTCTCATTACTCCTCTCCACAGCTCTGACCATTTCTTTATCCAGTTTTCTATTTCTCTCCCCTCACCCCTTCACTGTCTCCACCCTCTATCTCTTTTCATCGCAATCTTTTCTCCAATTCCCCCTCACACTTCTCCTCTGTTGTCACAACCTCACTTCCCTCCAATAGCCTCCTCTCCTCACTGGATTTAAACGTCGCAACTGACATGCTATGTTCCACGCTAACATATCCACTTGACAGCATCTGACCCCTAACCTCCAGCCCTGCTCGCACACCAACCTCTTGCCCTTGGCTCTCAGAAGCTCTGCGTAACAACCGGGTTAAACTAAGAGTAGCTGAAAGGAAATGGCAAGGAAAGGAAAGGAAATCTAATGATCTGACTGACCTAACCAATTATCAAACACTTCTCACCTCTTTTCCCCCCACAGCATCTCTACTGCTAAAGCCAAATACCACCAAGAGAAGATTGGCAGTTCTCCCAACACCTGCACTCTCTTCAAAACCTTTTCTTCTCTTCTCTGTCCCCCTCCTTCCCTCGCTGCAGATGACTTTGCCACTTTCTTTTCCAACAAGGTTACATCAATCAGGAGCCAGTTCTCAACCCCAGACATGTATAGACCGGCTCCTAATCCATGTAACTCCCAACTGACTTCCTTCTCTCCTCTCTCAGAGACTGAGGGCTCTAAACAATCCCACAACCTGTCCTCTTGACCTTATCCCTTCTCTTCTTTTCTTCAGTCTATCTCTCCCACACCATTACCTGTACTCACACACATCTTTAACACATCCCTCTCTACTGGCACATACCCTACCTAATTTAAGCAGGCCCGGGTTACCCCACTGCTTTAAAAAAAAAACATCACTTAACCCTGCTGCGGTTGATAACTACAGACCCGTTTCCCTCCTCCCTTTTCTTTCCAAAACCTTTGAAAGAGCCGTTTTTAATCAACTCTCCACTTTTCTCACACAGAACAACCTCCTGGACACCAAGCCGTCTGCCTTCAAGAGCAACCACTCCACGGAGACTGCTCTGGTTTCCGTCACTGAAGCCTTACGACTAGCAAGGTCAACCTCAAGATCATCTGTCCTCATCCTACTCCACCTCTGTGCTGCTTTTGACACTCTGAACCATCAGATCCTCCTGTCAACTCTCTCCATCCTGGGCATCACCGGAATGGTTCTGCGCTGGGTGGTATCCTATCTCTCAGACATATCCTTCAAGGTATTGTGGAGGGGAGGTATTTCTGAAACTCAAAAACTCACAACTGGCGTTCCTCAGGGGTCAGTTCTGGGTCCACTGCTCTTTTCTAACTACACTACATCTCTGGGGCAGGTGCCTGAGTCTCATGGCTTCTCATACCACTGCTATGCTGATGGCACCCAGCTCTATTTGTCCTTCCAGCCTGATGATCCATCGGCCACGCATCTCTGCTTGCCTGTCAAATATCTAGGTCTGGATGATGGAACACCACCTTAAGCTCAACTTGACAAAATCTGAGCTTCTCGTGATACCAGCTCGTACCTCAATCATCCACAACCTCACTGTACAGCTCGGCTCAACCACATTCAAGCCAACCAGGATGGCCAGGAACCTTGGGATGACTTTTGATGACAGCTTGACCTTCACAGACCACATCTCAATAAGTGTACGATCCTGTAGGTTCATTCTGTATAACATCAAGGGAATCAGACCCTATCTCACCGAACTTGCTACACAGCTACTAGTCTAGGTTCTTGTCGTCTCAAAACTGGACTACTGCAATGCACTACTCTCGGGCCTCCCAACAGCTCCATCAAACCCCTTCAAATGATTCAGAATGCAGCAGCACACCTCATCTTCAACCAGCCCAAAAGAACCCATGTCACACCCCTCTTCATCTCCTTCCACTGGCTTCCTGTAGGCACCCATATCAAATTCAAGGCCTTGATGCTCACCTACAAGACCTTGTCTGGAACAGCAGGCCCCTACCTCAACACTCTTGTTAAAGCTTACGTTCCCTCATGCAATCTGCGATCGGTTAATGACCGATGCTTAGTAGTACCTACTCAGCATGGTTCAAGGTCCCTTTCCAGAACCTTCACACTAACTGTTCCTCAGTGGTGGAATGAACTTCCAACCTCAATCCTGACCGTAGAATCCATCACCATCTTCAAAAAACAGCTAAAGACCCACCTCTTCAGTGAGCACTTAACTAATCCCTAAAATACCAACCCCAAATTTAAAAGTTAAAAAAAAAGTTTTTTTAAACCTTCTCTGGCTCTTACAACTCTACTCTGTACACTTTGCTTCTCTATAACTCAATTATAAATCTTGTACAGTAGCATTACTTGTATTGTTCTCTGCTTGATATCACTTTGCTTGTATTTCCCCATTTGTAAGTCACTTTGGATAAAAGCGTATGCTAAATGAATACATGTAAATGTATCCAGCTGCGCAGAATTGGACCCAGATTACAATCCAGATCACATTGCATCATCATCCAGTGACATGGAAGATTTGAGCCCAGACAAATGTTAAAGCCTGGTAACTTGTGTTAATTTGGTAATGTACTGTTATACCACACATTTACAATTGACCTCGTTTGTATCAGTAAGTCAGATAGTCCATCTTCAAAATAACACTAAAGTGTCTCTTTAAGGTTAGACTTTATCTCAAGATGATTATACTTTTAACTTACAGCTGGATGATATTCAAGAGGAACCAGAGAATGATTCCTCAGAATCTGAATTATCCAGCTGCGCAGTATTAGACCCAGATTACAATCACAGTACGTCATCCAGTGATGTGAAAGATTTGAGCCCAGACAAAGGTTCATCGCATAAGAAACTTACTAGTGAAGATCTTGACAGTCCAGACACAAATTTGAGTGACTATGAAAATCAGCAAAGAATCTTTAAAAAAAACCCAAAAGAAACTAAGAACTTGTGTAAAGACACAAACAACTCAAGATAAACAAAACAAATAAAGGTAAAAAAAAAAAAAAAAAAAAAATCACCTGTGATCCTAGAAACTTGTACAAAAAGGGAAGACCATAAACGAGCATGGGACAACAGACATTATTGCCTCTACTGTGGCAAATCACAATTAAAGATCTCAAGGCATTTGGAGAGAAAGCATTTGGAGATCAAAGATGTGGCATATGCCTTCAACTTTCCATTAAGATCAAAAGAAAGAAAGGTACTTTTGGAACAGCTGCACAATAAAGGAGATTTTAAACACAATACCAAAGTTCTGGAAAAAGGCAGGCAGTAGTGACATGGAAGCAGTCGTCTGATAAAGCTTTCGTTAAGGATTATTTGCCTTGTTTTGGAATGTTCAGGAAAAATGACCTGTGGAGAAACTAAGTCCTCGTGCAAAACTAAGAAGTCATGTGTGACCGATGAAAAAATAAAAATTAGACGAGAGTTCAAAGTCGTGCTGCATGCCTGCTTCCAATAGCAGCTTCCTCAGATGTCAGAGGATCAATAACATCATGAGACAAGATGATGTGTCCTTTCACATCAGGAGTGATTCTTTGATTTGGAAATACGGAGAATCACTTTACGCAAAACATGGTTGTGTGAAGTCTAAGCACCAGTACATTGCACAAAGAATGAGGGAGCTTGGCCGATTCATGTTAGTAGCTAAAGATATGGACAAGACTGTCAATTACCTTGACGATTTGTGTGCACCATCAAAATTTCAGCTTGCTGTCAATGTTGCCACACAGTTTAGTTTACACAGTTTAGTCCAGGCAAAAAAGAATATGGAAAACCTTCAACAGCAGTCAATATTGGATTCTGTCTTAAAGGAGCTGTGGAGGTCCTGACTGGTCAGACTCTTATAGATGATGTGGCAGAGAAGAAAGCAAAAAAGTTCTTTGAACTTCTAGAGGAGGAGAGAGGGAAAAAAAAGAAGAAGAAGAAAAAAAAAAAGGGAGGGACAGTGTTTCTATCACCGCTCACCAAACCATACAAGAAAAAAGCTGGAATAAACAAGATGACATTCCCTTCACCAAAAATGCGATTGCTCCGAGAGACCATCTCAGGAAAGTAGAAGATGAAGCAAGAGGGGAATTGACACAACAGATGAGTTTAGGTGCATACAAAACATTAAACGAGACTGTTCTGGCACAACTCATTATCTTCAAGAGGCGTGAAGGGGAAGAATCACGCTTGACTCTTGAGACCTACAGGAAATCAAGCACAAGTGCCAATAATGAGGACTTTTATGAAACCTTGTCACCATTAGAAAAGGAGCTAAGCAAGCTATTAACCCACATAGAAATCGGGGAAACCAGGAAAGAAGGTTCCAGTTTTCTTGACTGAGAGAATGAAGGAGTCAATTGATTTTCTGGTTCAAAGGAGAGAAGAAGCTGGTGTACCTGCTGATAATATCTCTCTCTTTGCAAGACCTGGTGTGATGACGAACATACGTGGATGTGACCGTCTGTGAAACTATGCAGAAGAAAGCAATGCAGAAAACCCTGATCACCTAAGGTCAACTAAATTAACCCCATAAACCCTGACACTTGGCGTTCCATTCCGCTGGCGGAATGGAAAACATCTTATCGAGCATTATCAATTAGTATAAAAAAAGGAATTATTTTATCGCCGCAGTTCTGGTACAAGATTAGTCAGGACACTGTTGGCTTTCTGTATGCAGTTTCATGACTGTGTGCTTAACTGCTGGTGAGCAGGGGGATGGGAAAAGGGCAGAGTTTGAGCCCACTGCTGGGCAAGCAATTCACACCTCACCACAACACTGGGACAGAGATAAATCGGAGAGCATGACTAAAGCTTTTTTGATAGTCAAACACAGTATATAACTGCCACAATAAAATTATAATCATTTAAACCCAAGATCGGACTTTTATAAATACATACTACCTTACATATCCTACATGGGCGAAAATCCAGTTCACTTGCGGGTTTATAAATCGTGCACGTTTCCATTGGTATATAGTCCAACAGCTTTAGTGAAGAAAACAAATGTAAAGTTCCACATTTAGTCAAAAATGTCCTCTTCAAAATGCATTAAGTGTGTTGGTATCCCACCCCTCTGGAATTTAGTAATTAGCCATAAACTGAACTGAAAGACACATTCTAAAAAAAACTAATCTGCTTTGGCTATGCTGAACAACCCACCTCCTAAATTTTAAATCGGGCAGTGCCACTTGATTGACACCCACATGGACCAATTGTAGATACGTCTAGCTTTCAAACAACACCTCAATTGCTAAAGATTGACCATTCAGAGACAGAGTTATAGCAATGCGTAACGTCGGCACTCGCCAGTTTACGCGCCACTTATTGGTCTAGAGCCGTCTATATACTGGCATTCAGACAGGCGAATCAGCTTGTAGGGCCAGACAGGTTTGTTATGCAACCACCCTTGATGGCCATTTACACCTAGTTGACTTCTCCCAAGAGTTTTGGCGTGTTTTGGTCTTTGTTACATTTGCGGTCTCAGTTTTCTCAATGTTTTCTCTTGCTTTTCGCTCAACGCGCGCGGTTTATAACAATGGCGCATTCCTGAAAAAGCCTGGCTTTGCCAGAGGTTTTGGAGGAATTATTTAGGAGTGACTCTAGCGAGGAATTCGAGGGTTTTTCGGAGGAAAATAGCATGGATACAGATGAGGAACAAGCATTCCAGCAAGGATTGGACCCGCTTCTTGACAGGCAAGGTATTTTGCTGTCTGTTTTATTCTTGTATTGTCAAAATTCACGTTTGCGTGTAGCATGACTGCTTGTTTGGGGTTTTTTTTTTGCATGGCGCATGATTGTCGGGTGGTTTTTGGCATGTAGCATAAAATGTTTTGTCTTGCACTTCATGTAGTAATAAGCAACTTGTGCAATAATTATACAATGAATGTTGTCTTCTGTACTAAATATTATGTAATAATTATGTTGGGTATTTTTCATGATTATTATTGCAGGGAAGAAGAAAATGCTCCTGATCCTCCACACACTTCTTCTGAGGCCTTCTCCCCCAGCATTCACCTGGAGCTTTCCATAGCAACAACTACCCCTCCCCCAGCCAGACCTGTCAGAAGACAGAAGAGGCAGCACTCATATGTCACCCATTTCTCCCATTAGGAGAGCTAGTGCTCCTGCACTTGCAACACAACCGGAACAGGACAGGTGACACAATATTGACGAAGGTGATGTGCCTCCCATACAACATGCCTTTTCTCCTTTCCGCACTCCTGGGATACAGCTTGACGGGCATCAGCCACATATCCCTCTTGAGCTGTTCCAGTTCTTTTCTGATAAAGCTGCAATCAAGAGTCTCTGCAACAACACAAACCTGTATGCAGAGTACAAGCAGCAGAAGGGCATGAAGACACCATGGCGTCCAATAACTAGCCTGTAAAAATCACAAATTCCTGGGCCTAGTTATTTAGGGTGGTCTAATCAGGCAAACAAGAGCTGGAGATTTATGGAGAAAGGACAGGCTCCACAATTTCCCATTCCCCACCTCAGTCACGTCAGGCTGCAGATTGAAGCAATATTCTGGGTCCTGCAAGAGCAATGTCAAAGATGACGAGCACAGTGACCGGCTGAAAGGCTCCACTGGCCAATATCGTCTCTTTTGGGTGAAGCCCCTAATGGAGCAGCTCTTAGTGGCACTCAGGGTATATTACCAGCCTCACCAAAACCTGGCCATTGATGAAAGGATGGTAGCCACAAAGTCTCATATTGGCTTGAAACAACACATGAAGGAAAAACCCACAAAGTGGGGTTTCAAATTGTTCATCCTGGCCAATTTGAGGAATGGCTACACCTCGAATTTCAGCATCTACAAGGGAGGTCAGTCCCATTCTGGAAAGGGCCTGAGCTACGATGCTGTTATGGACCTGCTGACATCCTCCTCACTTGGCACAGGGTACCATATATATGTAGACAATTTTTACACTAGTACCACTCTGTTTCAGGATCTCCACAGGAAACAGTATGGGGCTTGTGGTACCATCCGGGAAAACAGAATTGGTTTTCCAAAGACAAAAATCAATGTTCTTTCTAAGAAAGCCACCAGGGGGTACATTAGATGGAACAGAAAAGGCCCACTCCTGTACTGTATGTCAAGTGGATGGACGCACACAAGGTCACGGTCTGTTCAACAGTCCACAAGGCATATAGTGGAGACACAATTCAGCGTCGGGTCAAGAAACCAGATGGCACTTGGTCTTCACAAGCCATCCCTGTTCCTGAAGCAGTGAAGGTGTGCAATAAGTACATTGGGGGGAGTTGACCTCTCTGATGCTCTCATTAAATACTTGACTGTGTCAAAAAAGAAAATTAAGTGGTACAGGAAACTGTTTCTGCATTTTATTGATCTATCTGTGGTGTGGTAAATTGTTATATTATTCATAAAGAGCAAACGCAAGATAGACAGCAGAAACCTCTCACACAAAAGAAGTTCAGAGAGGTCCTGTGCCAGCAGCTTGTGGATTTTGGGAGTGCTGAAGCCACAAGTTTGGATGGAGCCCTGAGCCAGTGGAAGCTGCAGCTGTTGGCGAAGTGTTGCAGGTTGCAGAGAGCAGGCCATGCTACTCGGTAACCATCGTGGACGTCTTTGCCTCTGCTAAGAAAGACAAAGCCTCAGCTGGGAGGAGACACTGTACTCTGCCTTCAAAGGAAGAAGTACAGCAAAACAATTTATAAGTGCCGGTCTTGTGAGGTCTCTCTGTGCATTATACCAAACTGTCTCTGTTTCACTGAGTGGCATGATCTCAAGGATAGCCAAGCTCTGTGAGCTCAACCGTTCAGAGTCTTTTTTTTTTTACTTCAAATGTTTTGTACTTCTATTCATGTTCTCCATTACTAGTTCCAATTTTACATTTTTATGCTTTTTTAAATAGTTTTTTGCCTCCTAACATCCAACCCCACATCCATGTCATAGGAGGTGGAAACAGTACCTTCTGCATGCCTATGTGTGACTAGAATATTATGTGACAGTGCTGGCTAATGGGGCTCTGGTGCTATTTTTAATAAACATTATATTTTGTGAGTATGTTTCAGACTTTTTTTGTGTGTGTGAAATTACACATTTTGTAGCAGACTTCATGCTACTGCCATATGTTGTGGTAGGTCATAAAAATATATATAGTTATGTTAAATCTGGTTCACATCCATTCGTTACCATACATGGTGCGGCCATGTGTTTTCCACCCCACACACACGTTGCACACATGTTCTTTCTAACACTCTGTGGTAGGTCATAAAAATATATATAGTTATGTTAAATCTGGATCACATCCATTCGTGACAGAAACGTTACCATACATGGTGCGGCCATGTGTTTTCCACCCACACAAGTTGCACACATGTTCTTTCTAACACTCTGTGGTAGGTCATAAAAATATATATAGTTAGTTCTCGGTCCCGGGACACACGGTCTTTTCCTTTCACGTAGAATATGAAACTCTCTGAGTCAGGCCTAGGTCAAAGGTCAACACCGTAAAACCCCAGTTCTGATGCATTCCCGCGCACACACACACCCCACACACGTTGCACACATGTTCTTTCTAACACTCTGTGGTAGGTCATAAAGATATATATAGTTATGTTAAATCTGGATCACATCCATTCGTTACCATACATGGTGCGGCCATGTGTTTTCCACCCACACACGTTGCACACATGTTCTTTCTAACACTCTGTGGTAGGTCATAAAAATATATATAGTTATGTTAAATCTGGTTCACATCCATTCGTTACCATACATGGTACGGCCATGTGTATTCCACATCCAAACAAAAATATGACACACACACACACACACACACACACGCACAAACACACACGTGCACGAACAGACAAACGCATGCATACGAACCTGCTTATAAAAGTCAAGCATCCCTCTAGGTTTTATAATACTCTGTACTTAGAACAACGTGTGCGATCTTACAACATGGCTGATGTTTGTCCTAACGCGCCGAAAAAAGCTCACCCTTTTTTGGGAAGAATAGAAAAAATGTTAGAACATGAAAAGATTCAATATTGGGTAATGTCAAACGGATGTACAGCCGGGTTTTTTTTCGATGCAGAAAAAGGAACCGTTTTGCTTTTCAAGTTCTCGGTCCCGGGACACACGATCTTTTCCTTTCACGTAGAATATGAAGCACTCTGAGTCAGGCCTAGGTCAAAGGTCAACACCGTAAAACCCCCGTTCTGATGCATTCCCGAGCACAAACACACCCCACACACACACACTAGCATGCATACGAACCTGTTTATAAAAGTCGAGCACTTCGAAAGTTTTAACATCGGCAAAGGTTCGACCGAATTTCCAGAGTCTATTCTTCACTACTTCCAGAATCAAACACTTCGAAAGTTTGAACATCGGCAAAGTTCAACAGAATTTCCAGAGTCTATCCTTCACTACTTCCAGACACCATGGATTTCTCGGCAGGTAAAAATTTGTATTTTAATCAATTAATAGTTAAATATAAATTGAAATACATTGTTCATGTAATTATCCAGTTGGCAATGATATTGATATAAACTTAGAACTAATCTTTCTGAGTACAAAAATCATCATCCTTATCTGGTCATTATGTAATCTGGTACGATACTTTATCTAAATGTAAATATTCATTACATTTATATTACAGTGCAAGACCGAGTTAAGCTCATCTGATTCTAGTGTATAGGTAATTAAAATTTGTCTCTTAGATCTATGTAGTGATCTAAAATGGGAATGTTAAGTTATTAAAAGTATGTTTTACTGTTTTATAGACAGCTTGGTGATTATTTCTGATGATGAGATTCCCGAAACAACCAATCATGACCTTTTGAATCTGAGCTCCACACGTAAGTCATAACATAAAATTATGAATGTTTCATGCTGTAAAAGTCTTTCATACGTGAATATAACATTGTTTGTATCATATTCAGAATTTGAGGGAAACGTGACTAACAGTGCTTACGACGGAGATATTTCAGGTGAGTTGTTGTATATTTACCTTCTATTTACACAGCACAAAAAATAAATAAATAAAAGCTCTTTCACATGTTCTGTGACTTATAGATACGAGTGATGCAATAGAAGACCAAGAGGAAATCATCTCGGAAACCGACATTCAACAAGACATCGAACTACAACAGATCTGCGCAGTGTGGCGTGAATTCTTCGAAGCAAAGACTGATTTATTGGAAAACTTTGGACAGATTGATTATACACTTGAATCTGGTCGAGGTACAGATTTTATCCCTTTACTGTATAGCACGCTTGAAAATGTGAATAGATGTCTCTCAGTGAGCATAAAGTTGATTAGAAAATTGTATGATAGATATGGCGCAGAAACGACTGAAATGCAGTTCGGATATGGAGACTAAAAAAAAGAGAACCGAAAATTCTCCATTATCGCATGATTTCTTTTATGACGGAAACCAGAGTTTTTCAAATGGTCCATTATATCATGATTCGCACACACCCCTGAACCCATGTTTAACTGAAGCGATCAACCGGCTGAACGAAAGTTTAATTCCGTCACACCAAGTCGTTAGTGAGAGACCTAATCATAGTCCAAATCACGTCGTATCAAACACAACGGTGACGCCAAATGATATATTTTCTGAATTAAATCAATGTCTGTTAGAGTTACATAATAACCTAAATGAACACGGTCACTCAGTACAAATAAACCCTGATCTAATCAATGCAGTCAATCAGTTGAATGAAAATTTAAGATCGTCAGAACAGAGCAATACTCAAAATGAAAGCCCCAGTCGAAATTCCAGTCAAACTGTATCATGTACGCCGGTGACGTCGCACGACATATTTTTCGAATTAAATCAATGTCTCTTAGAGCTACAAAATAACCTAATCGAACAAAGAGAATCTATGCAGATAAATCCATGTTTAATAGACGTGGTGAATCAAATCAATGAAAATATGTCATTATCTCCCGTTCAGAATATCGTCTCGACTCCAGAAAACGCTCAGGAACCTAGACCGTTATCTTCTCATGATATGATATACGAACTTAATCAAAGTCTTATGAGGATAAATGACAGTCTTGTTAACTTAATCGAAAACCCTGACAATATTGCACAAAATTCGGAAAACGATAATGAACGCAACCGCCCAATGGAAAACATACCTAATACCCAAGATTCTCAAATGGAAAACACACATTCGCCCAATACCCAAGATTCTCAAATGGAAAACTCGCCCGATATCCAAGTAGAGCAAGAAGGTGATGGATTAGAACCTAATATTAGAATAATTAATCGGGAAAGATTCAACAACACTGAGATTAGGAGAAGAGTGAATTTTTCTTCTATCGCGAATGTTGACAGCTTTGCAGATTTTTATAATTATGTTTTAGAGATTTTAAACAGTGTGATTGAAATTGCTAACAATTTAATTTCTGCCAAGGATGTAGTCACTGTTGAAATTAGAGGTGATACGATCAATGTTTCATCACGCGTTCAATTAGACAATGGTGTCATCGATTTAGGTTCTTTCCTGACTATGATCGAAAATGCAATTCAGAGTAAACGTGAAATTTTTACCGATAATACCCTTGAAATAGTCGTCCAAATCGTCCGACCACCTCGGGGTGGTGGAGTTAGAAGGAAAATAGGCCATATATTCAAAACAGAAACCCTGCAGAAGAAAATGCAGCATCTATACATTTTTCACAACAGAGACAACACGTGCTTCGCCTTGTGTGTTAGCCAACTTTTGAATCGTGAAAAAAATGATTTTGAAACCGAACAAATCGCTAGAAAATTACAACACGATGTGGGATTATCCGTAAACACCGCTGTCAGCTTCGCTGACGTACCGAGATTTGAGAGACATTTGAATTGTAAAATCGTAATAGTACACTGTTCTGCTAGCAAAGCCGGATACTCTTTCTTTCAAACTAGCAAGACTCCCCACGAAAAAACCATTTACTTGTTTTTACATGACAACCACTATTATGGGGTTAAAAGTATCACCGGACTTTTAGGAACGAGTCATGTTTGTCATTTCTGCCATTCGGGGTTTGACGTTTTATGGAATCATAAATGCTCTTATAGCTGCAACGTTTGTCACGACCCCGATTGTTACAAACACCCTAAGAATGTTACTAAATGTCCAGAGTGTCAGAGACTGTGTAGCTCCCAATACTGTTTCGAGATGCATAAAGCAAAGATTCAATCGCACAAAGGCGAATATTCTATGTGTGAAATGGGATTCTACTGCAGTAAATGTAAACGTGTGATAAGGGATAAACCTTCTAATCGTGAGAATCACGTATGTGCCCATTCGAAATGCATACTCTGTGGCCAAAAACTCGATGAGGATATCGAGCATAGATGTTTTATACAGAGGGCCAGGAAAGAAAGCGAAAATACGGATTATGTGTTTTACGATTTCGAGACTAGGCAGGAAACAGGAACACATGTAGCTAATTTCATATGCTGTATTGATTTTAAGGGAGAGGAGTGGGTGGCTGAAGGGGATGATTGCGTCAGTGCCTTCTTTAAAAAGTTTCGGTGTAATACATACCACGGATACAAGTTTATCGCCCATAACGCTAGAGGGTTCGATTCATACCTTTTGTTAAACCATTTAGTGAAAGAAGGAATCACACCCGAAATCATAGCGCAAGGCGGTAAAATTTTGTGTTTCATCGATACCACGTTTCGTCAGTCCTACATTGATAGTCTATCGTTCTTACCCATGAAATTGAGTAGCATCCCAAAAGCCATGGGTTTTTCGGAAAGCAAGAAAGGCTATTTTCCCCATTTCTGGAACACTGTAGAACATCAGGATTACGTAGGGCCGTATCCTGACCCTAAGTTTTACGATGTAGATGGCATGATGCCTAAGGATAGAGAAGAATTCTTTAAGTGGTACAGAACGGTTTCTGACAAAGTCTTTGATTTCAAGAAAGAGATGGCGGAATACTGTGTGAACGATGTAGAAATTTTGAGAAAGGGTTGTATAGCTATCAGACAATAAATTCTGGATAGTACAAAGGTCGATCCTTTTAAATGCTTAACGATCGCATCTGTGTGCATGAAAATCTTTAGAACCAACTTCCTGCGTAAAGACACTTTAGCTATTCCGCCGCTTGATAATTACATCACCACTCAGAAATCTTTCTCAACACCTTCCATACAATGGCTCGAATACGTTTCAAAAACGCAAAACCTACCCATTCGCCACGCGTTGAACGAAGGTGAAGTCAGGTTCGGTACCTATTACGTAGATGGTTACTGTGAGGAAGGGGAAAACCGTAAGGTTTTTGAGTTTCTTGGGTGTTTTTATCACGGCTGTGAAAAGTGTTTTCCCTCAATGACTCCGCATCCTCTTACCAAATCAAACGCAAACTTCGGAGATATCCGTCAAAAATCGATGGAGAGAATTAAGAATTTGCAAGACACTCTCAATTTGCAAGTCACTCTGATGTGGGAACATGAGTGGAATGAAATGAAGAAAAACGACAATCTCGTGCAAAATTTTCTAAAAGACTTTGATTTTCCTGAGCGTTTAAACCCTCGAGATGCTCTTTACGGCGGTCGAACAAACGCGTTAAACTTGCATTATGTAGCTCAACCCGGTGAGAGAATCGATTATTTCGACTTTACCTCGCTTTACCCATTCGTAAATAAGACAAAGACATACCCGATCGATCACCCTATCATCATTTATCGTGACTTTCAACCTCTGAAATATTACTTTGGTATCATTAGAGCAAAGGTATTACCACCTAGGGCTCTGTGGGCACCTGTTCTACCTTTTCGTGTAAAAAGCAAACTCCTCTTTCCTCTATGTAGAACATGTGCCGAACATCAGTTAAAACATTGCGATCATACAGCTCAGGAGAGAGCTCTTACCGGAACATGGGCATCTATCGAAATTGAGAAAGCCATCGAAAAAGGTTACAAAATTCTAAAAGTGTTTGAAGTGTGGCACTTTCCTAAAAGGTCTGATAAGCTTTTTACGAGATATATTAAAATGTTCCTCAAGACCAAACAGGAAAGTTCAGGTTATCCGTCCTGGGTCGCTGATGAATCATCTAAACGTGAGTACATTCGCAAATATAAGGAGAACGAAGGGATTACGTTGGATCCGAAATTTATCACTGTTAGTCCTGCCAAAAGATCCATGGCTAAACTCGCACTAAATTCGTTGTGGGGTAAGATGTGTCAAAGACCAGACAGATCAAACACGACCTTAATTCGCGATCCTGCCGAGTTTTTACAGTTCATGTTCTCCGATATTTATAATGTGAGTCAGTTCTCTTTTTTGAATGAGGAGGTGGCGATGGTACAGTGGCGTTACGCAGACGAAAGATTGATTAAACCGCTAAACGCTAATGTATTCATCGGCATTTTCACTACAGCGTACGCTAGGCTTGAGCTGTACAATTTGATGGATCGATTGGATCAGCGTTGTTTGTACACAGACACCGATAGCGTCATTTTTAAAAGTAAGGAAGGTGACTGGATGCCGCCCTTAAGCGATTACTTGGGTGGTCTTACCAGCGAACTAGATGATGGCGATCAAATCGTGGAATTTGTAGCAGGTCCTAAAACCTACGGTTACAAAACCATGAAAGGAAAAACAACCATGAAAGCTAAAGGCATTACTTTAAATTGTATCAATTCTGAAATTGTCAATTTGAAATCATTAACAGAACTGGTGGACGAGCGAGTGAAAAATCCGGATCATACAGGTCATCTCGTAACCACGCATAACCAAATCGTGAGAGATAAAAAGGGGTTTCATTTGAGAAACAAATCACAGTTGAAAAGGTTCAGGGTTGTGTACGATAAGCGTGTTTTATTATCTGATTTTACAACTCTCCCTTACGGATATTAAGACTATTCTTGTATATATGTGTATATAGTTTCTGTTGATGTGTTTTGTAAAGGAAAATATGAACGTGACTGCTTTTGACGCTAGGATGCAACTTCCCTTTTCATGTATCGTATGTGGACCGAGTAATAGTGGAAAATCTTTTTTTATCAAAATGTTGTTGGAAAACTGTAAAGAGGCAATGTCGGTTGTTCCGGAAAACATTGTCTGGTGTTATACATGTTGGCAGCCTCTGTACGATGAATTATTGACCAGAATAAAAATAAATTTTCTTCAAGGAATCCCTGATTCTTTGTGTGTTGACGAACTATTTCCTCCAAATAAATTAAACTTGTTGGTAATCGATGACTTGATGGAATCCACCAGTAAAAACGTCGAAGTAGAAAAGGCTTTTACAAAATACACACACCACAGAAATCTGAGTGTCATCTACCTCGTTCAAAACTTGTTTTTTCAAGGCAAGACCAGTAGAACAATCAACCTGAACACCAACTACATGGTTCTTTTTAAAAACCCTAGAGATAAATTACAGATCAGCATACTGGCTCGTCAAATGTATCCGGGTAACAGCAAGTATTTTTTAGAATGCTTTCTCGATGCCGTCTCTAGACCTTACGGGTATTTATTTGTTGACCTGAAAGCACAAACGCCAGAAGAACTTCGTCTCCGTTCAGGGTTGTTTCCGGGGGAGAAGCCGGTTGTGTATGTTCCGAAGAAGAAGAAAAAACTTTAAAGTATCGACAACAAATGTCTGAGCGATTGAAAAAAACCCTCCCGTTGCTGAATTCATTACACAGGTCTCCATCCCGAAGGAGAAAGGATATATTACGTGATGCGCCCACAGATCTCATCCTGAGCATATGTGAACTAGCTTTAAACATGCTCAGGGGAAACATACCACTGACGACAAAACAGTACAGGGTTTTAAAAAAACAAAAAAAATGGATCAAACTATTTGCTGATAGAGCATCCGTTGAAAGAAAAAGGAAAGTTAATAATCAATCCGGAGGATTTCTTCTGCCTTTGCTCAGTGTAGCCATTGATTTTATAAGCAGCTTAATCGTGTCCCGCAACAATTAACATGGAGACTGCTGAGAAAATGTATTTAGTCCCTCAACATCAGATTGATAAACTTAGAAACATCGCCGCGGAGAAGGAAACCATAAGAAAGACTGTTGAAAACAACTTGGACGATGCAATACGTGGTATTTTATCAAGGACTGATCTGAACGATTACGATAAGGCGAAACTCTACGCATCTGTGCTGCAAAATTTTTTAAACTTGGTTAAAGTAGGAGAGCAGGAAACCGCTCAATTGACCCTGTCTCTACCTAAAATATCGGAAAGCAAAACGGAAGCAGCGGTGACCGAACCTCCCAAAGACGAGATCGTGCAAGAGGTCCTCGCTAACATTTCTGCTAGAAACAAAAGAAACGCTTCGTACGTTATGGAAAAACTTTTAAAAGCCGGGGCTGCGTGGAACAATAGCGGTGAATTTATTTTTTAAAGGAAACACTATCAAAGGATCTCACATGGTGGATTTGCTTAAAAATCTCACGGCCCCTCATCGAGTATCCGACGAACGGAGGCCTTTAGGTTGGAAAGAGTTCTTACAGACAGTAGCCAACCTAAATATACCCTTTTCAGCAATACCTAATGGCGGTGTTCGACGCAAAATATCTGACATAAAAAGATCTAAAGATATCTCTCATCTTGTTTAACCACCTAAAAGCAAAGACTATGATTCTGAGCCAGTTTTCAAATCCCCCGTTTTTAACCGTTCTGACTGGTTTGGTTTTTGAAAATGACGAGGGACAAAGAATGTTATGATATGTTACCCCTTTATTTCAATAAAATAACTTTTGTTTAACATTTTTCTTGTGAAGCATCGTCATTTAACATTCCACTATATATGCAAATGAAACATATCTAGAGAGTTAACACATTGTACACATGTAATTGAATGCTTTTTATTTACTCTAGGGTACATTTTTTTAACGAATGACACAACAGTGTTATCATTTCTAATTAAATCTTTGCTATACATAGACATAATACGGTTAAATGAATAACCTTTAGCTTTGTGACACAGAAAAAACACACAGTGTTGCCCGCAGCAAACCGACGTAAAGTTTTGAACTTGTACACGGTTATATTTTATTTTGCAACAGTTCTTTGTCAAAAAATAATGAATCGATCGAGGAAAGAGTTCGTAGTCTGGAGGGTTTCCGTACGAGTCAAAAAATTCTCCTGTGTTTTCGTCATTAAGGCATAACGCTAGCCAGTGCTCACCTGGCATGTGTCTCGGATGTGTGTTTACGATGAATAAAGCTGGAAACTTTCTCAGAGTACTTGTAGGTAGCTCGTCACAGGCCATCACGCCATGAAATATTTTATCTATTTCAGGACAACTTCTCATAACCTCCGTTAGTTCTCTGGTATCCATGAGTTACTGGTAATCGATGAGCACGTTTCTTCGATTGTTTATTTCTAGAATGCTGTCAAAAGTGGCATACACGATTAGATTCACCGTGATCGGAAGTGGTTGACGAAATCTGAGTTCCAATCGCATATTACCCGATTTTATTAATGACAAATGTTGCCCACAATCGTCATCGGGATTCAGGTTGAAAGCGAATAAAGTATATCCGTTCAGGTACTCTTCTCTGTTTATCGACAGTGCCTGATCTTTCAGCTGCTTTCCTGATGCTAAAATTAAAGAATGGAATTCACGGACCACGTTACCGGACTGAAAAACAGGCTGAAACGGTTTTGCAGGATATTGCATACCATCTACGTACAGCGCGATAAACTCTGCATCGTAATGTTTAAAATTAAAAGGGTTTTTATTGTACGACCCGCTGAAGGCATCGTTGTCTACCATCCCAAAGATAATGATTTTAGGTAAGGGACCGAGGAAAAGGTTCTCTTGTGAACAAATGCGGCTCCCTGCAGCTAGACTGAAGGTCTTCAAACAGACTCTTTCGATCGGATACTTGGCTGTGGCGGTGAGAAGTGCTTGTCCGTGACCGATTTTTACAGACGGTGAGACGGTTACTTTCTTCACAAAAAGAGAAGCGTTGAGTATTTTCAGATTGAAATTTGCATTTCCTTCCTTCATCAAACAGAATTCAGCTTTGCTGCGAACCATTTTAATCCTCAAATCGATCCCGTTCAGTAAAAGTTTATCCTGAAAAAATATATCAGAGTGAATGTGTCCAATCAGGTCGAAGGTGTTGCTTTCAGCACTTAAACTGGCCCTTTTTTTGAGGCCTTCGTTTCGTCCGTCCGGGTCTGTGGCATCCATATGCCCCGCTGTGTCTTTGTAGAATAGCCCGGTGCAAAATTGTGTTTCCAGTGTATCTTTTCCATAGTTGATAAGACTTTCAAAGGTAGCACGGTATGGGTATGTACTGCTAGATTGAGAAATAAGACGATCCCCGAGCATGACATCCACTTGTGAAAAAAGTGAGGCTACGGGGTAGTTAACGACCCCAACCTTTGCATCGTTAGCTATATTGGAACTGTCGGGGTTCACGATTTTACAGGTCAGATGTAAAAAAGTGTTGTTCAAGTCGAGGTAATCCTCCCCGTTTCCAGCCACGTAGAACCCCAGGGGCCCGTTGTCCGTAAGAGCGGAAAGCGGAGGTATTTCGACATAAGTGTACTTTTCAATACTCGTTTGGGTAAAAGGTAATGTGAAAATATCCAATTCTGTCTTGGTACACTCTGAGGATAGACTGTGTAAGAACGCCATGATGTTAGAAAATGTTCAGCCGATTTCTCTTGTGAGAGATGTAAGGGTGCCTGTTGCCTCTCTGCTCGGTCTTTTTCACACTGTTCTTGATTTTAGTAACCTTACGTCTTTTATTAGGAACCACATGTCGACGCCCTGGGAGCCTTTTAGATTTTTTACGCGCAATCAACGCAAGCCCCGATTCGTCTTGATTCTGAGCTTGTGTCTTGCTCATAATATTGCTGAATACGTCACTTACGAACCCTTTAGCAGCTGTTTTTAAATGAGGTTTTGCAATAGCAAAACCCCTTTTGAGGAACGGAACCGCCATTCTAAAAAGACCCTTGAACAGTCCTCCTAGCCCCGACCCATACATGGTGGGGGCGCCTTGAAACCCAGGAAGACCATTTCCAGCCTGGTGGACATAATAATCCACGTAGGTCTGCGGATGAACGTAGCCCCTATCCATCATTTTTACATACGGAACGAATGTTTAGTGGGTCTAAAGTGTAGTTTAGCAATAAATTTCCCGTAACTAAAAGGTATAGGCTTGTTCTGATCCGTTTTGACTTCGATTACTATATCGGTAATATGGTTCTTGGTGAGAGGTACGTAATGCAGCTTATCATAAGTAATTGTGACGACTTTGTTGTTTTCACCCGTTATATGTACGCATCTCAGTAACGGGGCAAAACTGTCACCAACTCGTTGATACTCGATAACGTCTGTATATACATACATCGTATAAAAGCCTGCGTGAATATCAGCGGGGTTAGGCGCGTCCGGTTCTCGGGCCGTTATCGGAACACCGGGGTTCATACCGAGCATATATGCTAATTTTCCATTAGCTTTGAACGCGAAATGTTTTTGGGATACGATGCGTATTTTATTTTTCATAGGGTTATAGAATAGCTCTATTCCGAGCTCCAATTTCTTTATGTTGTTGTTGATTTCACTAACCACTTCACCGATATTTTTATAATATCCTGGAGTGATATTAAAGTTACTGTTTTGTGTTCTCTTTCCATCCCTCTGAATAATATGACACATACTGTCTTCCTCCGTTAACGAGTACCAACTCTGGATATATTGAACCTCTGCGAGCGAGACTTCCCATATTCCGTTCAAATCGATTGGTTTGGCGAATTTAGTAGTGTAGTGCGCGATCTTATTATTAGGGTAAATATCCAAAGACGCGTTGCTTGGAAGGGTCACAAAGAATCCACACTCTTCCATGGTTTAATGAATATAGTTTTCAGTTTTGTTCACGGTGATCCTTTTGTTATGTTAACAACGTCTTCGACCGGAACCCACGAATTAAATTTATCGGGCCAACCCACCCATTTCACCAGGCAGACTTTTTTCTGGTTTCGGGTCTTTTCAGACAAGATTTTCTCAATTTTAAACGTCTTGTCCTTACCGATAATTATCTTTTGTAACTCGGGGTCATAAAATGTTCCCTCAATTTTTTCACCATCATAGTCTTGTAATTTATATACTGGGGGATCTCTCGGTATCCATTCAGAGATTGTAAAATATTCATCCGTAAAGTTTTGCTCGTATCCTTTCTCAAACTGTCTTTTTAAACGAGAAATTCTAACGATATCACCGACTTTAAACTTGAAATTTAGTTTCTTTAATTTAGGTGTGAACAGTCCGTAGAGGGTTTTAAATACTCTGAAGGAATTGGATTCGTTGATCAGATCCTGGACTATGTCGATGTATTTTCTCGTGTTAAAAGCGGTAAAATATCTCCACATCCTGGTCTTTAGCGTTCTGTTGAACCTTTCACACACCGATGCTTTTTGCCCTGTACCCGTAGCAAAGTGAATAATGTCATGTTTTTTCATTAATGTTTGAAAATTTTTGTTAAAAAACTCCTTCCCTTGATCAGTTTGTAGTTTTTTGGGGACCCTACCTTCATTTAGAATGGAATCAAAAGCTTTAGTTACTTCGATTCCGGTCTTGTTTCGTAACGCACGTACCCAGGCATATTTGGATAAAATATCTATACACGTGATCATAAATTTCGCATTGTCGTTACTCTCTGACAAGTTGCTCATATCGACTAAATCAGCTTGCCATTGTTCATCGATGTTCTTCACAAAAACCTTGTTTCTTTTAAACTTTGTAGTTACTGGTTTATGTAGACTGTATGCATCCTGCTCTGCTAACCAGTTTTTTATTTCAGTATCATTAGCTCTTTTACCTATTTTCTCAACAATAGCTCTTTGCAAACTCTCAACACCACCGTGTTCTGACGGTGTATAATATATATTCTTCATCAATCGTTCAGTCATTTCGAGTGTCAAGGCAAGAATGATCAAACACCAGTGTAGAATAAGCATTTATCTCAGAACACTTGAGTAAGGTATTACATATTCAATCAAAGTAACATTTTCCATTCTAAACACACGCAGGTTTAGATACATGTTTAGTTTACGTTCAAATGTTTCAGCAATACATATAAAAACTTGTTACACACCTATGTGTTAAGGACACACGCTAATTACGAATGTCTTCAGCATTTTTGTCGGCTTCAGACTTTTCTCGCAGTCAGAATAGACGTGGCTTGTTTTGAAGTTTCCCATGTATGCGACGGTTCAGCAGGTTCCAGAGATGAGTGAAAGGTCCAGTAATCTACGACGTCTTCGCACACTTGCTCGTTGAAAACGTCTTTGGTTTTCTCCTTGACATCGTTCAGCACGGTTTTGATGTGAGGCTCGTCTCGCCATTCACACACGGTGGCTTCAGCGATGCCTTGAATTTTTTCCAGGGAAGGAGTGTGTTTGATTCCACACAGTTTCAGACCTTTTGCCAATGTGTATTTGAACCACGGTTTAAACAGTTTTTTCAGCAATCTGTAGGTGTTTAGGTGTAGATAGTACTCTTCAGGATCGAACAAACACGCGTGTTGGAGTTGACTCGGGTGATCGATCGCGTAGCCGTGACAGTTGTCCTTCAGATCTTGTTGGATAACTCTGTCCAGCAGTTCCCCCGTAACAGCACGTATGATGGTTAGCACAGTGTTGGTTATACACCCGTCGGCTTCATCGTTCGTTGTCAGATAGTTCAGATTTCTTTTTCCTAGGTTTTCACCGTCTTCAAAACCCGAACTGTTCACATCATCATCATCATCATCATCATCAGCATACAGGGTTGCATCAGAGTTGTAGAAAACGGGGTTGAATTCACAAGACATATTGCTGGTTGACGTCCAGAATACTATGACTCGATATGTAATCAGACTCATTGATATAGCGTGTGGGGAGGAGTCTTGGGGGGAGGTGGAGTTTCTGATCAAGAATAGTATATTGACGATCTCAGAATAAGACATCTTCTAGCCTTACTTTTATTTGCATCATTTCTTTGTCTCTTCCAGTTTTTTGGAATAATTCATTGATTTGCCGGAAGTAGCGTTGCAGATCGTGCCAGCTGGTTCGGTCATACCTCACTTCACAATTCTCTTTGTTATCAGGGGCGTTGTCACCGGTTAATACAGCAGCACAGTGCAGTGAAACTTGGTTCTTGGAGAAATTTGTTGCTCTGATACAGTATTTGCATTGAAGAGACGTACTGTTCCATTTACGTCTGTACGCATCCGGGGAAAAGAAGTCCATTCTAACAATGTAGTCAAAATCCTTGCACCATTTTCTGAACTTTTTCCAGTCACCTTTGTTAAAAGTTACGTTCTCTGTAGCACGGCTCCAGTGGATGTGTCCTGGGACCGAGAACTTGAAAAGCAAAACGGTTCCTTTTTCTGCATCGAAAAAAAACCCGGCTGTACATCCGTTTGACATTACCCAATATTGAATCTTTTCATGTTCTAACATTTTTTCTATTCTTCCCAAAAAAGGGTGAGCTTTTTTCGGCGCGTTAGGACAAACATCAGCCATGTTGTAAGATCGCACACGTTGTTCTAAGTACAGAGTATTATAAAACCTAGAGGGATGCTTGACTTTTATAAGCAGGTTCGTATGCATGCGTTTGTCTGTTCGTGCACGTGTGTGTTTGTGCGTGTGTGTGTGTGTGTGTGTGTCATATTTTTGTTTGGATGTGGAATACACATGGCCGTACCATGTATGGTCACGAATGGATGTGAACCAGATTTAACATAACTATATATATTTTTATGACCTACCACAGAGTGTTAGAAAGAACATGTGTGCAACGTGTGTGGGGTGGAAAACACATGGCCATACCATGTATGGTAACGAATGTATGTGATCCCGATTTAACATAACTATAAATATTTTTATGATCATGACCTTTGATCTAGATATAGAGAGTTAGAATGTGTATCTTTTTGACTTTTGACCTATACCTGTCAAAACTAAGGTTACAATATATACAAAGTACAGTGAGGGAAAAAAGTATTTGATCCCCTGCTGATTTTGTATGTTTACCCACTGACAAAGAAATGATCAGTCTATAACTTTAATGGTAGATTTATTTGAACAGTGAGAGACAGAATAACAACAAAAAAATCCAGAAAAACGCACATCAAAAATGTTATAAATTGATTTGCATTTTAATGAGGGAAATAAGTATTTGACCCCTCTGCAAAACATGACTTAGTACTTGGTTTAAAAACCCTTGTTGGCAATCACAGAGGTCAGACGTTTCTTGTAGTTGGCCACCAGGTTTGCACACATCTCAGGAGGGATTTTGTCCCACTCCTCTTTGCAGATCTTCTCCAAATCATTAAGGTTTCGAGGCTGACGTTTGGCAACTCGAACCTTCAGCTCTCTCCACAGATTTTCTATGGGATTAAGGTCTGGAGACTGCCTAGGTCACTCCAGGACCTTAATGTGCTTCTTCTTGAGCCACTCCTTTGTTGCCTTGGCCGTGTGTTTTGGGTCATTGTCATGCTGGAATATCCATCCATGACCCATTTTCAATGCCCTGGCTGAGGGAAGGAGGTTTTCACCCAAGATTTGACGGTACATGGCCCCGTCCATCGTCCCTTTGATGCGGTGAAGTTGTCCTGTCCCCTTAGCAGAAAAAAACCCCCAAAGCATAATGTTTCCACCTCCATGTTTGACGGTGGGGATGGTGTTCCAGGGGTCATAGGCAGCATTCCTCCTCCTCCAAACACGGCGAGTTGAGTTGATGCCAAAGAGCTCCATTTTGGTCTCATCTGACCTCAACGCTTTCACCCAGTTGTCCTCAGAATCATTCAGATGTTCATTGGCAAACTTCAGACGGGCATGTATATGTGTTTTCTTGAGCAGCGGACCTTGCGCACGCTGCAGGATTTCAGTCCTTCACGGCGTAGTGTGTTACCAATTGTTTTCTTGGTGACTGTGGTCCCAGCTGCCTTGAGATCATTGACAAGATCCTCCCGTGTAGTTCTGGGCTGATTCCTCACTGTTCTCATGATCAATGCAACTCCACGAGGTGAGATCTTGCATGGAGCCCCAGGCCGAGGGAGATTGACAGTTCTTTTGTGCTTCTTCCATTTGCGAATAATCGCACCAACTGTTGTCCCCTTCTCACCAAGCTGCTTGGCAATGGTCTTGTAGCCCATTCCAGACTTGTGTAGGTCTACAGTCTTGTCCCTGACATCCTTGGAGAGCTCTTTGGTCTTGGCCATGGTGGAGAGTTTGGAATATGACTGATTGATTGCTTCTGTGGACAGGTGTCTTTTATACAGGTAACAAACTGATATTAGGAGCACTCCCTTTAAGAGTGTGCTCCTAATCTCAGCTCGTTACCTGTATAAAAGACACCTGGGAGCCAGAAATCTTTCTGATTGAGAGGGGGGTCAAATACTTTTTTCCCTCATTAAAATGCAAATTAATTTATAAAATTTTTGACATGCGTTTTTCTGGATTTTTTTGTTGTTATTCTGTCTCTCACTGTTCAAATACAACTACCATTAAAATTATAGACTGATCATTTCTTTGTCAGTGGGCAAACGTACAAAATCAGCAGGGGATCAAATACTTTTTTCCCTCACTGTATCTCTCTCTCTAGCAAGGCATGGAGACCTTAAGGGGGAAGAACCTCAGCACGCTTGATCCTTCTGTCTGTGGTATGTGTGCACTCCGTTTTATCACCAATGCAGTTGTATTGTGTAGTCATATCTTTGTTTGAAATTGCTAGTGGATTTTTAGCCACTGGGGTCATTTTTAAGAGAAAACCATTAACCATTGTACAGCAGTAGATCAAATTTATTATTTACTGTACATTACTATACTTAGAGTTCTTTTAATCAAAACTAGTCTACATATTTATGACTTTTGGACAATCGAGCGCTAATATTTGATTGTTGTCCTTTATAGGTGAAAGTCCCACATCTTTTGTGAGTGTCCCACAGAGATGAAACAAGAGACAAGGAAGAGAGGTGGATAAGGGTTTAAAGTTATAAATTTTACATTTTAACTTGTCTGTATAAACACTTGTAAACTTTGGGCTATTAAAAATCACATCTCAGTAAAATAGAGTCCAATATAAAACTACTACTATGACCTCAATACTACAACATAGAACTGATTAGGAGGAAGAGGTGTCACTTTTAGTTTGTTCTTGTTCTACAGATGGATGTTCTGAGCTCTTGAACCACCAAAAAAAAAAAAGACTTAAAAAAGGCAAGACTTACTTTACTCTTTACTCTCCACATAATTTTTAGCATACGAGTGGCGTGGCATAAAACGTGAGTGTGCGAGGCTTCTGGTGTCATTCGCTTCCAGCTATTTTAGTTACACAAAAACAGACCTTTATGCTGCTTGATATTGCAAACTGGTGTTTACCATCATAGTATTTAATGTATTATTCTAATCAAACACTGGTTTGTAGTGCAAATAGTTTTACCATTTACTGCAATTTATTATTATTCTAGCCTAGTTTTTTACCTATAGTGGCTAATGATTTGGAAGTCTTGCACATTCACAGAAAATAGCTTACTTCCACGTAGCATTATATCTATGGAAAGGTCATTTACACACCAGTATAATTCATTAACTAACAGTTAGTAATGCTCATCTGTTGCAGATCACTGCCCAGGAGCAAGCCTGGTTAAGAGGTCCACACCAAAAAAGAAAAGAGGAAAACAGACCAGGAGTGGGAACGCTCCATAAGGGTAAGTTCCATAAATCTATACAAAAGAGCAGTGAGTAGCACCAATGACTATTCTTATCTTAAGTAAATAAAGTGCTGTACAAATAAAACTGACTTGAAAGTAACATGAAAATCTCTAAAACGACATGAATTACATTTATGAATCAGAGACAGCTCTGAGTAAGCAAGCCAAAACTACAGGATTGTGAGTAGTGGAGAAAGTAAATCCCGAGGGGGAAACCAGCGGTCACTCAGCAATAGGGCTGAAACTAAATTATTTTGATAATTGATGAATGTTATGATTATTGGAACAGTTATTTGATTCAGTAGGGGTGTAACGATACACTCATCTCACGATTCAGTACAGTACATGTTTGAACCACGATACGGAATATATTTTTACATCCCTACTATTCAGGGATTATCACAGTGATTAATAATTAATGAATTAACTCTGGTGCATACTGAATATCTTTGGCACAAACATGAAATGACTTGAAATAATGCAGTCCTACATTTAGATACAGTCTGTGGACACGTAATAGCTGTTTAAGAAATCTACTTTTTGGTCTATATTTTCAAGGTTACACAATCTACATTGTCATTTGTAGACACTCCCAAGGTGAATGTGAGGAGGCCATGGAGTGAAGCGGGGAGGAGTGCAGTACACAAACACTTGGGGAAGTACATGGCAGAGCACAGAGTTCCTGGAAAAGGGCACTGCATTCAGTGTATAGAAGAGAAAGACCTGAGTCAAAGATCATGGAAGGATGTCAAGAACTTTGTGTACAACACAATTGTGGCTCGAAACCGGAGATCTGCGTCACGAAAACTTGCATTTTGAAGGTTTAACATCTTGTGTTCTAATTGTTCTGTTCACCTTTTGGTTTTGATCACTCTCTCGGTTTTAGTATTTTTGGGTTTAACATTATAATTCAAGTTTTAATATTTACTGATATTGTTCAATATATTTAGAGGTATATTTACATCTTTTAAGTTGTAACTGAACATTTATTTTCATCAATTAGGCCTATTAATCTGACATTATTAACAATCTATTATTTTCCTGGTCTGTAAGATAAGAGCTGACAAGCACCTAAAACAATTGTTTGAAGCCCAAGGTGTCTCAGTTCTCAAACTAAAATAAATGTAGAACTGGTCACTGAAAGTGGCATCTTTTGCAGCTTTATTGGAAGTTGCTGGACAATGGTGTATATTGCTATATTGATCTTCTAATTAGATCAATAATTGCACAGGAAGACTACATGTACTTCAATAAAGTAGTCTGATAGTCATAAATGTTTAGGTAGTCTGTTTATGAACCTCAAACTGTAACTTGCATTATTTGTCCACACTAAAATAAAAAAATAGCAAAGAATAAATGCAAGCAAAAAATAATATTTTTAAAAAAGGTAGTTAAAATAATCCAGTGAGAAATTAACACAATAGCGCCCACATGAAAATGTCCTCACTCTGCTGGTAAAATGCTTCCTCTTTCCCTTGGTTTTTTAAGAAACTAAGGTAAAAACTGGAGTCATGGAAATGGTGGTCCTCACTTTGCAGGGTAAATTACTCTGTCCTCACCTTGATAGATGTGCAGGAATGTGTGCGTGTGTTTGCACCTGTGTGAATGACTGGGTTCACTGATTTATATAAAAGTCCCACTCAATGTCCATCAGTTTCTTCAGTAGTCTGGAGACACAAGGGTTTACGGATGTCATCTTTTTCTCGCCTCGTCCAGCCGTGGTGCCTCTCAGGATTTATCCCTATGAACAGCCTGAAAAATTAGTATGGAAGGAAAGTTTACTCACTGAGATAATATAAATGGCAAAGTCTATTCTTGTATCAAGAACACTGCCCTTTACTATGTTAGGTGTAGGTTATCTTACATTTTAGCATCTTTTTTAGGAGTTACACACTGTCTCCTGTAAATCCATATATAAACATGGTTCAGAGAAAGTGGTGGTTTGCTCTGCCCTGATTAGTGTCAGGAGAGCTTTAACAAGCTCCAGCCATCAGTCTTTTGGACAGTTGGTATGTGACCAGTAAAATTAAACGTGAGCAACACAATGTCCTCAAATGCTCACATCACATAGTAACAGCTGAAGGGTGTACGTGTCTAATCTTTGAATGAATTCCAGTGCACATGCAGTCCTGGTACTGAAGATTGAAAATGTAGGAAGTAGAAAAGCCCAGACAGAAAAGTTGGCTGGATGAGCTCACAAATGATGTGCCAACAAGGCTGATCGTCCAGTGGTGAATACAATTCCTGGTGTTTCACCTGAAACTTTACAAAGTAAACACCATGTCAGCAGTGACATAAAAAAAAGCATTAATATGCCTTTGCCACACTGCAAATAAATGCAATGGAAACTAAAGTCATTTTACCCATCTACAGATGAGCCCGGTTCTTTTGACACAAGAAATGCATTTTAATATGTTGATCATGGACTTTTCTCTCAATATTGTTGCAAAGAATCACTTAGCACTTCTACTGAAATCCAGAAAAACACCCTGGTGTCTTATATGATCATAAAAAGAAAAAAAAAAATATATATATATATATATATAATGTGTGTATGTATGTATGTACACACACATACCAAGGAGCATCAGCTGAGGAGTTGCAGGTAGTGTGAATGTCCTTTCTACATCAGCTGCTGTGGCAGATGCCTAGGACACAGTCACAATGGTAAAAGTATGTGCACCTGTGCTTTCAGTATCTGGTGTGACCACCTTGTGCGGTAATAACTGCAGATAAACGTTTGGGGTAACTGTTGATCAGTCCTGCACATTGTCTTGGAGGAATTTCATCCCGTTCCTCAGTACAGAACAGCGTCAACTCTGGGATGTTGGTGGGTTCCTCACATGAACTGCTTGCGTCGGTTCTTCAACATTTCTATTGGATTAAGGTCAGGACTTTGACTCGGCCATTCCAAAAACATTAACTTTATACTAATAATATACATTAACATACATTAACTTGATACTACACCACCATGTTTCACAGATGGGATAAGGTTCTTATGATGGAACGCATTGTTTTCCTTTCTCCAACTATATCCCTTCTCATTTAAACAACAAAAAAATTGTGGTCTCATCCATCCACAAAATATTGTTCCAATAGTTTTCTGTCGTGTCCACATGTTCTTTAGCAAACTGCAGACAGGCAGAGATGTTCTTTTTGGAGAGCAGTGGTTTCTCCTTACAGTCCTGCCTTGCACACCATTGTTCAGTGTTCCTGATGATGGACTCAAGAACATTAATATTAGCAAATGTGAGAGAGGCCATTAATTGCTTAGATGTTACCCTGGCTCCTTTGTGATATTGTGTACTAATTACACATCTTGCTCTTGGAGTGATCTTTGTTGGTTCACCACTCCTGGGAGGGTAATAACTGTCTTAAATTTCCTCTATTTGTACACAATCTATCTGACTGTGGATTGGTCAAGTCCAAACTCTTTAGAGATGGTTTTGTAACCTCTTCCACCCTGATGAGCATCAACAACTCTTTCTGGGGTCCTCAGAAATCTTCTTGCCATGATACACTTCCACAAACATGTTGTGAAGATCCTTGTTCTCAAAATAAAACCGCCATTTCCTCAGTGATGTTTTTAGCTGGTCTTTGTACCACTTCTTTGACTCCCTGCGGACTGGTGGCCCAGACGAAGTTGTCCATACGAGACTTGCCATTGCAAGCGATCTGGAGGCAACCTAACACACCCAAGCCATCGCAGTCGGTGTTCAGTGATGGTGGCCTTCATGCTCTTGCAATTTGTCCTCACAACCACTTCAGAATGTGGTACACAATCACACCAAGATTGTGATCCCCAAGATTCGCTGAAGGGCATCTTATATGGAAGCATTTCAGCATCCTTAGGTGGCAGCTGTAGGTGTCCCAGGCGTCACAGATGTATAGGAGAGTGGTGATACAGACGGCTTTATAGATGGAAACTTTGGTGTGCAGATGGAGGTGCTTGTTTTGAAAAGAACTTTTGTCAGAGTTTGCCAAAAGCTGCACAGCATTGTTTTATCCGGTTCAGGATTTCGTGCTTGAAAAACCACAGGTTTTTAAAAGATGAAACTATTGTTAGTGGCTGATGTTCTATGGTGAAGTGGATGTGGTGCCGGACCTACATTGGCATATCACCTCAGGCTTGGTAGTGTTGACTGACCAGCCCAGTCTGCTGTAGGCCTTCACTACCATGGCAAGGATGGTTTGCAGTTCCTCTGAAATAATCAACATATTACAACTCAAATCTGCCCTGCTAAGCACTTGGTGGTTGCCTGGATCCTTCTGATACTAAAAAAGGATTCCATCTAGCCCAATGTCCACATTGATTCCACTACTGATTTAACAGTTTGTCATGAAGTTTCATCACACATAGGAGGAATATACTGAATATATAAATGGAATATATTGAATATATTTCTAAGCCTGATTGAGTTGGAATATGGGGATGCACGTTTAATAGCCAGAGCAGATCTGGATTTCCTAGACTGATTGGCTTTTTAAAAAGATAATCTAGTAAGCACTGTGGAGGATAATGCTTCTGTCATGCCAGGGGTTCAGAATGGCATGTACATCATGGATTAAATAGTCTTGTCCACATGCAGTGTCATTCCCTAAAGCTAACAGGGAGTTCTCTTTCAAAGACAATTCCACATTGAGTTGAGAACCTTATGAGAGAAGCCTACTGCAGGTTCACTAGCTCTCCAAAATGCATACAAGACTGTCTACGAGGCATTTGCGTTTGCACATCACCAATGTGTGTGGCACATATTGTCTACAGAACCTGGACCAACTGGAGGACCTCACCAAAACAAGTGAACTATTATATGGCAAATATTCCATATTCCATGCAGAACAAACTATTCAATGCTCAATGAATCATCAAGTCCACACTCAAATTAATTGAGATCCAGATAACATGTTGCAGCATATCTCTGTTCACTGTGTAGAAAATACTGTAGAACAAGCGCTATGCAGACATGTCAAAACTTACAAGCTTTATGGGATACTCATACTCAGATATTCAGTGGTGGAGAACTATCCAGTTCTTGAGGTGACAGACATCATGGAATTCTGGAACAAGGTGAAGCACAGAGCATGCAGAGACGCAGCTGGCTTAAATCCATTTTAGGAATGGATCCATTGCTGCAGTCTGTCCTCTTCTTCCCACATTTAAATGTTGAAATAGAGAGACTATTCAGTCAAATGAGTGAGTGAATACCAATCTATGGACCTGGCAATCGCTGCAGACCTGCAGTCTCTAGCTCTGCACCCAGATGAGACATTTCACAGGAAGGAAACGCTGAGGTTATAGAATTACATTTACAATATTATACACAACTTCCATATGCAATAAAAATATATAATTAATAAAAAGCTACTTATTTAGAATGTCATTAGAAAAAAACACTCTTACAGATTTATATGGACTGATTAGAGGAGTCACTGTGGATGACTTGAGGTCGACTCCATTTGTGAAGAGTCCAGTTGTAATACAGAACCATAGTTCACTGTATCAACCTTGAATAAACGCCATTATCACACGATGATCAGGCATTCAGAAATACTCATGATGACAACCAAAATGCAAATATATTAGAAAGAACAGAAATAAACTCATAAGAGCACCTCCAAAAGGTAGAGGATGAAGCAAACAGAGGCTTTTTGTACAGGTGACTGAGTTCAGTAAATGACATGGAAGCAAGTCTTTGCAGTTAACATTTGAATCACAGCAGAATGCTCACAGAAACCCAGTGAACAGGAACACATATGAAACCCTTATTTCTCTAAAGAGAAAACTACCCACTCTTTTACCTGAGAGAACAAAAAAGATCAGAAGACAAGAAGCAGGTTTACCTCATGACAAGTCCTTCATCTGTGTAAGACCTGGTGCATCTACAAACATTTGAATGTCAGTACATTTCTGTTCCAGGTGTGTATTTGGGAAGATTTCTATAAGTTCTTGGCATTTTGTTAAAATGTGGACGTCATTAGTGTCATTAATCTACTGTATCTCCTAAACCTGCTTGTGTTTAGTAATGTATGGTGGAGGGATAGGTTTCTGTCATGATGATTAAATCTGATGTGTCCTGACAAATGACCGGTAGCAGTACAGCAGTGTGCACACAGCACAGGGAATGAGGGAATCTTAATTAGTCTTCATTCATACTGTGAGATTAAGTGTGTACGCCTGCATTATTCAAACCCGTTTAGAGGTTGGATCTCCACAAGTTCTCCTTAACCCCTCTTACAATACAATCCAGAGTATGCACTGTCTTAAATCAACAACAGTCTCATTTTTCAGAAATGTGTATTCCCTAATAAATTCTCAGAGAAGAAGGAAACTGATGAATAGGCCTGGTGAGAGCACTTTAGTTCTTCTATATTAGCAGCTTTCTTCTAAACCTGTGTGTGGATGATGTAGTGGAAGATGGTTTTGTGAATATAATCACCTGTGATATGTTCTGAAACTTGCAGGTAGAAGAGCAGCATTGAAGCGAGCAGATGATGAAATACAGCAGAAGAAACTGTGTTAGTATTTTTATGTACACAAAAACGACTCACAAACTGAGATAAAGGTCCATATGCTTTTTATGCAGACCAAACAGGAAGTTAGTAGAGTAAATTAAGCAGCATGTCAGAATTTTAGGGAAATTCGGAAATTCAGAATTTTGCCCTCTGGTGGTCTGGAGGGGAAATGTATGGTCTGGATGTTATACTGTAATACAACTAAATACAAACAAACAAACAAACAAAAAAACAAACAATTTCATTCATAATTGTATCAATCAAATAGATTTTGAAATAAATAAAACATATAAATAGTGTTGTAATTCTTTTTGTTGTTTACAATTACGTTATTTAAAATTTTTATTTCAAATTTGTAATAAACTAATTATTGTACAGAAAAAGCACTTAACAATAAAATAAAATCGTGCATATATGTATATAATAACCCAACCTTGCTGGGATAAAAGACCCAGATTTGTTGCCTGTGAGTTGTTCATTATGGATATAAATCTATATCTGGATTTCTGTAAAGACAGTTTGTGATTATCTCTGTTGTTAAAAGCGCTATACAAATACAATGAATCGAGATGATCATTACTGGTGTGAAATTCGGAGGAAAAAAAACCCAACCAAAGATGGAGACATGGAGCTCTTTTATATTTTAAGGCTGTGCTTTACAAAGTTAATGGCACTAGGTAGGCAAAAATTTCACTGGTCTATACGAATCAGTGTAGTTTCCGTCTGTAGCCTGAAGATGGTGCTGTGTTCATAGAACATGTCGTTCTCCTTGATTTTATATTGTATATCATCACAATGAAGAGTGCACTAACCATGGCATGAAAGGCTTGGCATTATTCTACTTCTAGAAACCAGCTGCCTTTGGTAGAAAAAAAATCCTATTTCATTGTCTCCTGTTTTATTCCCTTTTCTAGAGTTACCCGTGTGTGTGTGTGTGTGTGTGTGTGTGTGTGTGTGTGTGTTAGAGCAATGTGTCTTGATAAACTGGAGTCCTTTATGTGCCTCACAATAAAAGTCCTATTGTGGTGTGTCCTGATTTAGTGCTTATTTTAGCAACACGAGGTGGAAATCACCACTGTACAGTTTTTCAGCAGTATCAGCTCTGTGCATGTGTGTGTGTGTGTGTGTGTGTGTGTGTGTGTGTGTGTGTGTGTGTGAGAGAGAGAGAGAGAGAGAGAGAGAGAGAGAGAGAGAGTCTGGAAACCAGTACCTGACTCTTATAACTACAGAACTGACAAGGGAAACGTTAGAGAATGAAACCCATTCATCACCTCAAAGTGTGTTATTTGAGAGAGAGAGAAAGAGAGAGAGGGAGAGAAAGAGAAAGAGAGGGAGAGAAATAGTAATGGAAATAAGGGAAAAAGTGATGTAGATACAGATTAAACTACACTGGTATATTTAATTATTCAAATATGTCCTAATGTTAAATATTTATTGTTTGCATTATTGTTATATATATATATATATATATATATATATATATATATATATATATATATATATATATATATATGTTTGCAGTCAGTCACAGAACTAAAGACGAGGATTTACTCCTATTCGTCTAACATGATTAACATCTACAGCATCAAATAGACATCTCCTCAGCAGCTTGATTACTGTACTAACATTGAAACAAGGACATCAGATTACACTCTTAATCACACTGTTTAATGAGATGACACACTCTCAGTCTGCGATACATTACACACACACACACACACACACACACACACACACACACACACGCGTGTGTAACTTGATTACACCAGAATAAAATATACATATAATGAGACTACACCAGAATAAACTACATAGACAGAAATACATTGAATTTCTCATCCTAGCAAACATTATTTTACCACAAAACCCCAAGCAGTTGTTAATGGACGAGACGGCTAGTTTTCCTTCAAGTAACCATGGAAAACAAGGCAAGGCGTCACGGTAACAGTGTAAATGCTACTTAATAATAATCGGCTCCTCCATTTTTACCAAAGACCAAAGAGACCACAGTCCCAGCCACTTGTTTTCAGTCGCCCTACAAGCCTGAGACTACAAGTCAGTGCAAAGTGAAAGTAAACAATACCACCTTTCACACCCCACACCCTTTCCCCTTCAGTGAATTTCCTTTTCTGCTAGGTGGATTTGATTTGTGTGCAGGATTACTACTGCTTTAGCTTCAGCTTGTTTTTTCCAGGTGTTTCCCATATAGTCCTACAAAGGGGTCAAAAATCATAAATGCTACAGCTAAACCGTAAATATTGGCACCACTGTGTATCAATGTAGATGTAGACTCTTCATTTTTCAATCTGTTTCAGCTGCTATGAATGCTCTTATTTGTTCTCAGATAAGCATTGTTTATATGCATTGGTGATGTTCTACTTCGTGCCCTTTGTTTTTTAGTTCTTTAAGCCATGTTCTGGTGTTTTCCATTGATGATCTAGGGTATACATAGATTAAGGCATACTGCCTAGATTAAGGCAGTGCTGTCTCTAGCTCTGTCTGTCTGTGGTTTGTTCCCAGCCATGGATTCAGATTGGATTCTGTTTCTCAGATTCTCCTAGATACAGAGAGTGTGCAATTACATCCACCCGAGTCTGGCCCTCATTCCTCTATAAGATCTAACCTCTACACACTTACATGTATACACTGTATTTGTATACATTTATGTTTATTCTTTACTTAAAAGCTCTGTCTCATTCATTTTCACCTTCATTCTCTCTCACTTTTAATTTCTTTTTTTCTTTTGCACTATCACAGTCCTGTTTCACTTTCCGTAGGTTTCACTCATTTTCTTTCTAGTTCTAGTCTGTCTCTCTCTATCTCTTCTTCCTTCTCCTTTCTTTGAGCACTTTCACTTTCTCCCTCACTGTGTCTCCCTTGCTAGGTACTCTAAAGGATTCTTCACAGTGTTGTAGTTAAAATTCTCAGCCAAACAGACCAAGACCTATAACAATGTAGACTATGGGACCAGATCAAGACCAAGACCCACTGCAAACAAGACCAAGACAAGACTAAGTCCTATAAAAATTTAAATGAAGATAAGAACAAGACCTATATTATTTAATGTTATATTAGACCTCTTATATTAAAACCAAGACTCTTAACATCTGAAACAAGATTCATATGAACTGAGACCAAGACAACACAGAGAGTTATACTGATAACCCTAACCAACCAAAAGTAAGACAAGACCGAGACCAACATACAAAAACAATATTTATATCAAAAATGACTAAGGCAAGATCAAGACCAATACCAAACATGACTGAAGCTACACATACCATCCAAGACCAAGACTAAACTGAGACTCTAAGCAGCTGACACCAAGAAAAGTCTAATACTTATATCAAGTGATACCAAGATAGGACTTAGACTTTATAACACAAGGCTAATAAAAGATAAAGCTCCATTCCAAACAAGACCAAGACCAATTGAGACTTATATCTAACAAGACCAATGCAAAGCAGAGACTGATACCAAGACTAAAAAGAGCAAATTCCATACAAATAGTAATGCCAGAAGAATTACACCAAGTTAGACAAAGAAAAGAATGAGAACAAAACCAAAGCATATGCCAGCCAAGACTGAGAAAACACCAAGATCTACACTAAATAATACTAAAATAAGACTCATACCAACTGAGACCAAGACAAGAGCAAGACTTTTACAAACCAACACTAAGACAAGACCAATATTTATATTACAAAAGACTAAGAAAAGACCATGAGGCAAAAGCGAACAGTGTGTGTGTGTGTATGTGTGTGTGTGTGTGTGTGTGTGTGTGTGTGTGTGTGTGTGCTCAAAATGTCTCTGCAGGATAAACACACAGAGGATGAACTATTACTGTTGACTCACTTAATCACACACACTCACCCTTCATCTTATTTTTTATCCTACTGCCTAACTGTGTCCCTTTTTTTTTTTTATAAGACTTCACTTCTTCACACCCACATTGTGTGTGTGTGTGTGTGTGTGTGTGTGTGTGTGTGTCACTTTCTGTTATGTTCTCTTTATGCAATCGGGTGTATTTAGTACACTCTGTTCTGTGTGTGTGTGTGTGTGTGTGTGTGTGTGTGTTACTGGCCCCCTGATGTGACTGTGATATCTAAATGGATTTAAGTGATCACTTAACTGCTCCCCCAGGATGGATCTTGTTATGGGTATTCACAGGATGGTTCAGTGTGTGTGTGTGTGTGTGTGTGTGTGTGTGTGTGTGTGTGTGTGAAAGGGGAAATTTCGTGGGGGAGGGAGTCTTTTAACACCTTATTAAAGTGAACTAGATATGTGAGCTTATCACATCTCACTGGGAGACCGTGTGACTTTGAAGGACACTGTGTGTGTGTGCGTGTGTGTGTGTGTGTGTGTGTGTGCCTTGTGTGTGTGTGTGTGTTATGACAAGGACAGAGGTCAGACTGAGTGTAGGATGTTTGGTGGCTGTGAATATCTTTCTGATGATTGAGTTTTGTTAGTAATAAATGTATGAAATTACTGATAAGGGCGCTTAAACACGGTGTTGAGTGGAATATAAATAAATAAATCACACGTGCACTTCTGCTCATGTAAAGTGTAATGAAGCAGAATCGCTAAAGCAATAGTGCTTTTAATATAAAATGAAAGGCCTAATTTAACTGCTTTTGCATATGATATTTTAAAGTAAGTATGGATGAAACCTCATATATGAAACATTAGGCATGGATTCTTTTTCCTTTATTAATCTATTTAAACAAACTATTAGATGTGTAAAATTTTAGTAGGAATCAGAAGGTCGGGGGTTCGAGCCCCAGCACTGCCACAGTTGGGTTCTTGAGCAACACCCTTAACCCTCTCTGCTCCAGGGGGCGCTATACGATGGCTGACCCTGCACTCTGATCCCAACTTCCTAACAAGCTGGGATATGTGAAGAGAATAATTTCTCTGTGTCGTAACGTATATGTGATCAATAAATAATAAAGTCATGTAAGAGCTAAGGTTAAGTGCGGAACTGAAGAAACATCAGACCACACGCACCACAAGATTGGTCCAATGAATCTTTGGGCTACTTGCATTCAGTGCTATGACACATTTTAATTTTTGAACTAACACTGCTCTCACATTTCCATCAGCATTGTTTCCACTCATCAGTACACTGAGACAGCGACTCGTCCTTCACCTTCACTCATTTCTCTATTTCTACATTTATATAAGGTTATTATACACATAATACACACTGCAGGTATTCTCTCACCTTTATAGTCAGTAGTGTATGTATGATGAAGACTTTCTTTGGCTTGCTAGAAGGAGCTTTTGTGAATGTTCTTCCATACAGGTACGGGAAAAAGAAAGTACACCCTCCTTCAATTCTGTGTGTTTGTTATCTTAGCCCAATATACTGTACGTACCGCAGGTGTGGTCCTCACTAACTTCTATAAACAATCAAATAACCTCAGCTGACTACAAAAATACACAGCAATATGTGGTCATTTTCCTACCGAAAGTAAACCGACATTCAGAAAGCAGGTGGGAAAAAATAAGTACACCCTATAATTCAGTAACATGTAGAAGCACATTTAGCAAAAAATAACTTGAAGTAAATGTTTCCTGTAGGAGTTTACCTCTTTGTCTCTCACATCGTTTTGGAGAAATTCTGATCCACTCTTCTTTACAACAGCGCTTCAGCTCATTGAGGTCTGAGATGTTTGATCTTGCCACAGCATCATAACGGGGTTGAGGTCTGGACTTTGACTTCATTCCAACACCTTGACTTTTTTCTTCTTTAGCCATTCAGATGTAAATTGTTTTGGTGTGCTGGAGATCATCATCCTGTTGCATGACCCAGTTTTGATCCAGTTTAAGTTGCTGGACAGATGACCTCACATTTGTCTAAAGAATATTCTGGTATAAAGTGGAGTTCATCGTTGTCTCAGTGACTGGCAGGTCCAGTGGCTGTAAAACAATCCCAAATCATCACCTCCCCACCATTTACTCTTGCATTTGCATTTGAACATTTGCATTATGTTTATATACTGCACTGTATCCAGAATGTCATCTTTCCACAAAACAAATATTGCACAGTATACATATTAAATTTTATTTTATTCTCTTCTTGATATTTTTCTGCACATAAAAACTCGCCTCACTTTCACTCGGCTTTTATACTTTACTTAGTAACTGTGTAAACTGTGACGTGACAATAAATCTGTGTTTACTGCCGATGCTGTTAGCAGACGTGTTGATTTAACGTCATTTGCTGAACTCGGGGTTCTGAGACCATCCTGAGTTCCCGAGTAGGAATTCCGAGCTGAGGGTTTTTTCTTTGTTTGTTAGTTTTTTCCTGGTCGGAGGAATGGGAATTATGAGTTACGATCTCTGGTGAAATGTAGCATTACTGTTGTATGAAAAGATATGAAGGTTAGGTCTAAGGTTAGGGGCAGGCCTAGTGTTCATTACATCATGCATAAAATCAAACAAGATCCAACTACGTCACGCATATTCAGTGAAATTTGCACAAATTTCAGCAATTCAGCAGTACTGACACCTCTGCTCTCTATTCAGTAACCAAACCTCCTGTGTTATAACTTCAGAGAGAGAGAGAGAGAGAGAGAGAGAGAGAGAGAGAGTGTATGTATTGGAGCTCTTTGTGGTTAATAAATGTCCCCATGAGTATAGAAATACATGATGAGAAGTGAGGATAAGTCGTCGCCTGTGTCTTCATATATCAATAATCAAAAGATCCGTACTCTTGAAAGAAAGTAGTACATACGTGTGTGTGTGTGTGTGTGTGTGTGTGTG